>NC_064619.1:522454493-522757393 GCF_023898315.1 Schistocerca nitens | reverse complement strand
CCCATAGGAACAGGGCTATCAATATGCAAAACGAAAACGCTGCGAACTTATGCACCGACGTATTAGAAATAAAATAACAAAGCAATTTATTACATTGATAGAAGTGTTATATCGACTAAAACTGGAGCTAACACGTTAGCATAGGCTAGTTTCTCAGAGAAAAGTAACAAGAAGCTTAATAAATGGTTAAATGTGTATTTGAACTCACAGTACTCTCATTAACAGTCTAGTGCTTTGCTTTTACCGTAATATGTCAAAAAGACAATTAGTTAAATTTAATATTGTTACAGTACATTGTAACTGCAATGCCAACTTCGACTAAAGAGGTGATTGCATCATTAATTGCATAAGAAACAGGAACACAAAACATGAGCACAGTGGACAGGGACAACTCTGGCTGCACAGTGGCGTTATGCAGGTGTATAAGTTATAATTACTCCGAGTTTTAGTGAGAGATGGCACTAGTTCCATTCTTAAAAACGATTTCGGTGTGACTGCTGCATTTCGCCCACAGTAACATATGATCTAAGTTCCCGTGAGCGTAAAAATTTTTCACTGTGAGCGCTCCGAATTAATTGTTGTAGGTTTCTTAATTTCAGAACATCATAATAATAATGATCACCCAGGGCAAGCTATGACGTGAGCCTATAAGTTGCGAAAGAATCGAAGCTTTTAACCAAATTCACCGACGGAAAAAAAAAATCGGAGCACTAAGAAGGAACTGAGCGACATAAACGAAAGTTGGTAGGCATGTTTCTACATCTGAAAGGTGATGTCCATTGATAATCGCGCATAAGAGTGACGATAGTAGCGCCACTATGAGGACACGCCGTACCGGTCGTGAGTGTTACTTTCTTTGAGTCTGGACAAGATGCTTTGATGTTAGTCAATAATGCCTATAAGACGACCGAGACGTCTTTATCAACACCACACTGTAGTGGACTGACAAGGCAGCCAGTCCACAGAGACGGGTAGCCGAAAGGGCACACGTACACACACGCCGACTGGCGCGAAGTCTGGAACAGGATACGTGATGAATGTGATAAAGAAAAGAACGTAGCTACTAGAACACTTAACTTTTATATCGTCCTTTGGTATACAGCATTCTTGATGATACAAGTGAGACTCTTTAGATTCATGAAGTAACTAATGGCGCCTTGCTAGGTCGTAGCCATGGACTTAGCTGAAGGCTATTCTAACTGTCTCTCGGCAAATGAGAGAAAAGGCTTCGTACGTGTAGTCGCTAGCAATGTCGTCCGTACAACTGGGACGAGTGCTAGTCAGTCTCTCGAGACCTGCCTTGTGGTGGCGCTCGGTCTGCGATCCTGACAGTGGCGACACGCGGGTCCGACATGTACTAATGGACCGCGGCCGATTTAAGCTACCACCTAGCAAGTGTGGTGTCTGGCGGTGACACCACACACACTAAGGTCGTGTAATAGGACTACGAGAAACTGGATGTTCCTTCTGCGATATTGCAGAAAGACTTGGCAGAAATGTAGCCAGTGCCCATGACTGCAGGCAGCGGTGATCACGAGAATGTACAGTAGCGACGAGACCTGGATCCGGACGGCCACGTGGCTCTATCGAGAGGGAAGACCATCGTGTTTCGGCGTGTGTCTCTGACGCATCGCACAGCGTCTGCAACATCAATTTAAGCAGCAGTTGGCACCAAGGTGGCACAACGAACTGTTACATAGCGGTTACTTCACTGGCAGTTCCGAGCCAGACGCCCAGTAACGTGCAGTCCACTGACCCCAAACCACCGCCATTTGAGACTTCAGTGGCGTCAAGAGAGAGCTCTTTGGAAAGCAGGGTAAAGGTCTGTTTCGTTTTCTGATGCAAGATGGTTCTGTCTCCGTGCCAGTGATTGTCGTGTCTTGGTTAGAAGGAGGTCCGCTGAGGGCCTGCAACCTACCTTGTCTGCGTGTTAGACACACTGACATACACCAGGAGTTATGGTGAAGGGCGCGATTTCGTATGGCAGCAGGAACACTCTCGTGGTTATCCCAAAGTTTCGCTGCCACTCGTGAACAGCATTCCAGGTGGCGTTTTCCAATGGGATAACGCTCACTCACATATCACTGTTGTAACCCAACGCGATCTGCAGAGTGTCGATATGTCACCTTGCACTGCTCGACCACCAGATCTGTCTGCAGTCTACCACATACGGTACGCCATCGGTGACAACTCCAGCGACCTCTACAAACAGCGTTAACTGTCCCTGTATTGACCACCCAAGTGCAGTAGGCATGGAACTTCATTCCACAGACAGACATCCGGCACCTGCACAACACAATGCGTGCACGATGTCATGGTTGCGTTCGACATTCTGGTGGTTACACCGGTTATTAATGTATCAGCGTTTCACATTCGCGTATCTTACATTAATCTGTGATTTTGCAATGTTATTCACTTAAGTATGTTACCTAGACAAATGAATCCTCGAATTTTAATTACCCTACAACTTTTTTTTTTTGGCGTTGCTATTTCTTTTTCTGTCAGTGTAGTTTATTTATGATCGTGGGGCAACGACTGTGAATCTGACAGTTTTCTTTTCAATATTTTTGTGCAAAAACTAAAATGTTTGCCAAAGACTAACTTCATCAGCAGATATACAGTGCTTTTACTTTATTTGGATAAAATATTTTTGTAGTCAGAACAAAATACGCAGAAATTACTGCGTACTGGCGCTCCTTCACCTCCCATTCCTTGCCGACCTTACCGCCTGCTACGACTGGCCTTCTCCCAACCCCTGGGAAAGCTTTTGTCCGCAGAACAGGCAACACAGCGAGCGCGAAACAGCTGTGATTGGCTGACGCCTGGCACCTACCACTAATCACACTGACACAACAATCGCAAAGCAATTTTAATTCTGATACTGTACTCCGTTTTCTTTTTCTTTTTTAAAAAAATCTTGGATAGTATCTCATTATCTCACTTTCACAGTTCGGTACTCGGCTTAGCGAAGCGATAGTGTATTGATATTGCATCGAGTGCAGTGGTCGTCAAACTACAGCCCGCGGGCCACATGTAGCCCGAATCAAGTATTCTGCGACTCTCCTCAGTAGTTTATAGTAATTTGAATCTAGTAACTAACAAGAAAATCCAAAAAGTCTGCGAACATTAAAAACTTTTTTAGAATGTAGTTCTCCTGCTCAGTAATAAACAAAATTAGTTGCAGAGCTAGGAACATTATTTTCACGTCCACTTCTGAAAAAGAGTTTAGAACCTACACATCGATAAAAATTTAGTTGCTGTCAAAACGGCGCGCGTCATCCCTCGACTTCTGTTTTCTACATGTCTGGAAATCCAGTTGTCGGCAAACCAGCAGATGGCAATTTAAAATTCTTATTCGTTGTATAGGAGGACTTTAAGGGGCTCCGGAACGCCCTATACTTGCAATGTTAAAATAACGCTTATAAATTACATCTTTCCTCACAAAGTATTTGAGGTAGGAAGTTGAACTTTTTACAGATTATTTATTGGAATATGGGCTACAACTTAACACAGGGATTTTACAAAATTTTAGTTCAGTTATTAAAGATGATTTTTTTTCAATTGTAATAAAAATTCACAACATTTTTTTGCAATTTTTTATTTATATATTCAAAAATATACAGTTTTTTGGAAAAAGGCTGTGTTAAATTATGCAGAAGGTACTGTGTAACATTTACTGAAAGTTTGAAACAAATATGTTTGGAAGATCCTTAGAAAACATGTAATTAGTATGAGAAAATAAAAGTTTTGGGAATCGATCGACAAAGATTGGATTAACTTTTTAGTGCATTCCAGGTCCATAGGATGGATTATCTTCATCCTCTGCAAACTCCTCCTCCAGCTTCCTCTTGTTCCTCCTCCTGTTTACTCTTGCTTGTATTTCTAGACTCTTTACAGCCCTGTCTGCAGCCCGAAGGCGTTCCTTGTCTAAAGCAAGCATCGCTCGTACCATGTTAGAACCTATCTTCATTCCCATATTTCTAAATACCTTGCACCTTACAATGTTGCCATCATTGAAAGTCGCAACAGCATCATACACACCAAAGTGAAGTGTTTCTATTCCAACAAATACAGTCTTGGGGATTCTCGACCATATAACACTATTTACACTTTCATTGGGGTTTTGAGTTTTTCCGTGAATACACTTTTTCAACAGTTCAGGTGCTGCTAAGTCTCTGAAAATAGGTTTTATCACCTTCATTATTGCATGAGGCAGACTATGCTTATGAGTGTACACTTCACCAGTTAGCAAAAAAATGGCTCTGAGCACTATGGGACTTAACTTCTGAGGTCATCAGTCCCCTAGAACTCAGAACTACTTAAACCTAACTAACCTAAGGACATCACACACATCCATGCCCGAGGCAGGATTCGAACCTGCGACCGTAGCGATCGCGCGGTTCCAGACAGTAGCGCCTAGAACCGCTCGGCCACCCTGGCCGGCAACCAGTTAGCAATCCTTTGTTATATTTACACCAACTGTCTTCTTCTTTGGGACACAAGCTACGTTGGGGATTTTCATCGTCTTTATTGTTTACAGTAATAACACATACCTTTGGCTTTCCAACATTTCTCCTTTTCTTAAAAGCCTTCAGAGGATTTCTAATAACTTTACTTTTACTCATTATTATACTTCAACAAAACAGAGACTCAAGAAAGAGAATGAATTACGAATATATTCGAGATAACGACAGAGTAAATAAACATGAAACAATCGACAATCACACCAGCGATATATATTGAACCATCACAGGTTAGCCACAACACATACTTTATCTCACATCACTAAAATGTACCTGATGAACACGGACGTTAATAATAACACCATTTGACAGCAGTTTAACAGCGCCACAGTGGGTCACGCCCATGTAGAACACATTTCAAAAAAAATTTAAAAATAGTTGTAGTCTTCGGAATTGAATAAATTATATATCTATTAAAAGGTAATAGTCTGCAGATTCAGAAAACGCAAAAAAGTAAAAATTGAACTTTTCATGATTTTGAGCCTTTCCGGAGCCCCTTAATATCATAAAAATAGTTGATCATTGTGAGCAACTGCACAATAATTTTATTCGACGAAAGAGTCAAGTATAGACGACAGTTGCTGACAGCAAGTACTTGTTCTTTTACCGATAACGAATATACATTTCCATTTGTAACAGATGCTAATGTTTAATCGTTCGTGAAAGAGAAAACTTATAAATCAGTAAAGAATACATACTACGTGTAATAGTTGGCTGTACCTGACTCCTTCGCCGAATCAAAAATAGACTGGAGGAATTACAGTAGAGTGCAAAAGTTGACCAGTCATCTCAGAGGCGAAGCTGGTGCTGGGACCGATGTGTTTGCTGTTGCGGGATGAGTGGAAAAGTTTTCTTGTTCGTCTTCCAGTACTGACAAGTCATGGGTGTGTATGTTCGTTGTACCGATCAGCTGCCACGGTATACATTTCTACCGAAAGTAACATGGATTTGTGAATGCACATTATAGAGAATATAATTTCAAACCCATACACACAGTGTAGCAAGCAATATGATATTAAATTAAGGAACATATAGTAAGCATTTGTGATCGTATCTCTTATTGCTTAGTGCATTTAAATATAAGAAACAATTACCGTTATCATAGAATTAATCATCTCCTCCCACAGATAATACAGGAACACATCATCAGGCAACTACAGTGTTACAACTTTGGAATCGCTGAGAGTGGCAGCGGTCTTCCGAATGTTGTCGACTTCAGTTTGTAATGTTATGTGAGCCTCACTGCTCCTCTTTTAACTAATTTGTGCCTGATTTTATTCTGAGAAGCTCAGTAATGTATGTAAATACCGTAAATGTAAATGTGATTCAAAAAGTACTTGAAGTGAAGTGAAGCGCAGCTGGACAGCAAGAAACTCTTTAGAGCGCAATCCCCGCAACGATAGTAGTTGTGAATGTTTGAGTATGGACTCTAAAAAAAGGTAATTGATTTATTAAAAAAAGGGGCTGTTAATCTGTATCTTGTGGAAAGGGGACGTGTTGTTAGGCTGTCGCTCAGAACGTATTGTTATATGTAATGAAAATTGCTATTGTAGTGATAAAACTGAGTAAAGTTTGTGTAAGAGTTGCCAAACATTTATGTATATAATTTTCTGGAAGTGAAGAATAGAAATATCTTGTTTCTGGAAAAGAAGGTGAACTTCATTGTCGTCGCCGTGTATGAAATGGTTCAAATGGCTCTGAGCACTAAGGGACTTAACTTCTGAGGTCATCAGTCGCCTAGAACTTAGAACTACTTAAACCTAACTAACCTAAGGACATCACACACATCCATGCCCGAGGCAGGATTCGAACCTGCGACCGTAGCGGTCGCTCGGCTCCAGACTGCAACGCCTAGAACCGCACGGCCACTCCGGCCGGATCGCCGTCTATCAATCGACAGAATTGTAAGTGTACAAAGTTCACTAAAATACAGGAAAAGAAATGCATTCTCTATAGTTTTCATTCAATACGTAACAGCCTCTCATAACTTCTTAATTATAGTAACTCGATTATGTTCTTGTACAACAGTATGGTGCTGAACTCCACTGACTAATATTGATGTAGCAGGACGTGTAGTTTGAAGGAAGTTTGTGTGCCAAGCAATCTCCTTTTCTCACGAAAAGCAGATTGCTGTTTGATCTTATTTCCTTACAATAGTTGTCCCTTAGGTATGATAAGCTACGAAAACTTGGGCTCAAAGCTATCCGCAATACGGCCAAGTAACCAACAGACTCGTACTTTAAATCTTAAAGAACAATAACTTCCTCCGAATTATAATACGTCACCAACTGGTGCAGAAGCTGTTCATTTAAGGAGGCAGCAACCAAAATTCAGGTACCAGTTACGACTTAAAGTAAAGTCTCAATCATAATCAATCTCTCTCCCTCCAAAGATTTATATAAATATTCATATTAATAAAAATGGCTTTGAGCACTATGGGACTTAACTTCTGAGATCATCAGTCCCCTAGAACTTGGAACTACTTAAACCTAACTAACATAAGGACATCCCACACATCCATGCCCGAGGCAGGATTCGAACCTGCGACCGTAGCGGTCGCGCGGTTCCAGACTGTAGGGGCTAGAACCGCTCGGCCACTCCGGCCGGCATATTATTAAAATAAAAGTCATTTTATATGTTGACCATTACTTTGTGGCTGGCAGCCAGCTCATCACGCCCTTAATATACCTAATCTATTACGTACTCATAACATACTGATTCGTGGAGGCCACCAATTAATAATAAGTTCGGTGCATTTGCGGCCCAAGGAGCCGCCCGACAATGCCAGCATTGGTTCTAGAGTACAAGAGTTTGACGACCACTGGTCCTGTGCGAACACACCTGCACTTGACGATGACGTCAATACACGTTCCTTTCCGTCGACGTTTAGGGTGACTGGACCTTGGAGAACAGCAGCAGTCTGTGAGGTACAGTCTGAAGGGTTTGAGAGTAGACGCTGCTAGCGCGCTTCCAATCGGCGACGGCGCTCGAGACGCGGCCTTCGCGGCGCAGTGGAGCGGCGCGGCGCTACGGCAGGACGCCTCTTCGCCGAAATCCTTGACCGTCGGCGCGCTGCCGTTGAATGCCGGCTTTATTCCGCGCGCCGACAGGCTGCAAGGTCAGGGGGAGCGATACGGCGGCGCAGGCGGCGCGATAGGCGACAGCCGACAGAGCGCGCAGCAAACCTGGCCGCAGATAACGCGCCGCGGTCCCCGTCCCAGTCGCGAAAGGGCCTCTGCCTCCACGGGCTGCGGAGACGCACTGCGTGCCCTCACTGTTGCCGTGATATTTGTCAGGAGTCCCTTGCAGGCTGTCTCGTGGGACGGCGGACGGTCCTGAGCATGCGTCAGCGGCACCGTATGTCTAGGAGCGCTCCCTGTCGTACGACGCGCAATGGCCGAGATAGCCGCGCAAACAATTGGGCAGTGAAACTTCCTGGCAGATTAAAACTGTGTGCGGACCGAGACTCTACATCTACATCTACATACATACTCCGCAATCCACCATACGGTGCGTTGCGGAGGGTACCTCGTACCACAACTAGCATCTTCTCTCCCTGACTGCCTATATGCCTCTGTACGAGCCATAATCTCTCTCATCTTATCTTTGTGGCCTTTCCGGGAAATATAAGTTGGCGGCAGTAAAATTGTACTGCAGTCTGCCTCAATTGCAGATTCTCTAAATTTCCTCAGTAGCGATTCACGAAAAGAACGCCTCCTTTCCTCCAGAGACTCCCACCCGAGTTCCTGAAGCATTTCCGTAACACTCGCGTGATGATCAAACCTACCAGTAACAAAACTAGCAAAATGGCTCTGAGCACTATGGGACTCAACTGCTGAGGTCATTAGTCCCCTAGAACTTAGAACTAGTTAAACCTAACTAACCTAAGGACATCACAAACATCCATGCCCGAGGCAGGATTCGAACCTGCGACCGTAGCGGTCTTGCAGTTCCAGACTGCAGCGCCTTTAACCGCACGGCCACTTCGGCCGGCTAACAAATCTAGCAGCCCGCCTCTGAATTGCTTCTATGTCCTCCCTCAATCTTACCTGATAGGGATCCCAAACGCTCGAGCAGTAATCAAGAATAGGTCGTATTAGTGTTTTATAAGCGGTCTCCTTTACAAATGAAACACATCTTCCCAAAATTCTACCAATGAACCGAAGACGACTATCCGCCTTCCCCACAACTGCCATTACATGCTTGTCCCACTTCATATCGCTCTGCAATGTTACGCCCAAATATTTAATCGACGTGACTGTGTCAAGCGCTACACTGCTAATGGAGTATTCAAACATTACGGGATTCTTTTTCCTATTCATCTGCATTAATTTACATTTACCTATATTTAGAGTTAGCTGCCATTCTGTACACCAATCGCAAATCCTGTCCAAGTCAACTTGTATCCTCCTACAGTCACTCAACGACCACACCTTCCCGTACACCACAGCATCATCAGGAAACAGCCACACATTGCTATCCACCCTATCCAAAAGATCATTTATGTAGATAGAAAACAACAGCGGACCTACCACACTTCCCTGGGCCTTTCCAGATGATACCCTCACCTCCGATGAACTCTCACCATCGATGACAACGTACTGGGTTCTATTACTTAAGAAGTCTTTGAGCCACTCACATATTTGGGAACCAGTCCCATATGCTCGTACCTTAGTTAGGAGTCTGCAGTGGGGCACCGAGTCAAACGCTTTCCGGAAGTCAAGGAATATGGCATCCGTCTGATGCCCTTCATCCATGGTTCGCAAGATATCATGTGAAAAAAGGGCGAGTTGCGTTTCGCAGGAGCGATGCTTTCTAAAGCCGTGCTGATGCATGGACAGCAACTTCTCTGTCTCAAGGAAATTCATTGCATTCGAACTCAGAATATGTTCGAGAATCCTGCGACAAACCGATGTTAAGGATATTGGTCTGCAATTTTGAGCATCCGTCCTTCTACCCTTCTTATATACAGGCGTCACCTGCGCTTTTTTCCAGTCGCTCGGGACTTTACGTGGGGCAAGAGATTCGCGATAAATGCAAGCTAAGTAACTCGAACTCGGGACCTTTGCGTTACGCAGGAAAGTGCTCTAGGAACATCCCCCAGGCTGTGGCTAAACCATGTCTCCTCAATATCGTTTCTTCCAGGAGTGCTAGTTCTGCAAGGTTCACAGGAGAGTTTCTGTGAAGTTTGGAAGGTAGGCGACGACGTACTGGCGGAATTAAAGCTGTGAGGACGGGGCGTGAGTCGTGCTTGGGTAGCTCAGGTGGTAGAGCACTTTCCCGCGAAAGGCAAAGTTCCAGTGTTCGAGCCTCGGTGCGGCACACAGCTTTAATCTGCCAGGAAGTTTCATATCAGCGCACACTCCGCTGTAGAGTGAAAATTTCATTCTAATTGGGTCGTGTCACACCGCTCGTGGGCTGCGCTCTTCGCCATTCGCCTGTAAATACACACTGCAGCGGCTGCTATCTGTTCGCTAATCGTATGGGAATGTTGTGAGGCGTAGCCATCTTTATGCAATAATCGCTGGACAGGAACAACAATTGAGGGAAGAACAGAAAACGCTCCATGGACAATGTTCCAAAGATTTGGCTACAGTATGTAAAACGGTGTGTGTCTCTTCATAGAATAGCCAGGAGCTTTTTCCCCGATACCGCTCTAGATTACTTCCTCTTGCTAAGGAAGGTGTAAAACTTGACCTTTCGGGACAAACCGAAATCTTCGGCAACAAACATATAGCGGCACACCACCTCAGTGGTTAGACTGAACTGGGAAACAGTTTTGTACAGAACTTCCGAGACCGAACAGCTAATCAGCCAGTCCTCCCAGCCCTATCTCTCCTTCCCCTGACTTCCTAGCCGGCCGGTGTGGCCTATCGGTTCAAGGCGCTTCAGTCTGGAGCCGCGCGACCGCTACGGTCGCAGGTTCGAATCCTGCCTCGTGCATGGATGTGTGTGATGTCCTTAGGTTAGTTAGGTTTAAGTAGTTCTAAGTTCTAGGCGACTGATGACCTCAGAAGTTAAGTCCCATAGTGCTCAGAGCCATTTGACCCATTTTGTCAAGTCCGATAGTGCTCAGAGCTATTTGAACCTTACTTCCTAACAGTACCTGTATTATCAGCCAGTATCGTATCAGAGAATATTTCTTGTGCTCTGCAGCTAAATATCTTCTATTGTAAATAATTTTATAGAAAATGGCAATGACTTAACAGATATGCTAAAAAATTGCTGATCGTAAAATGTAGTACTCAAATGTTCAAATGTGTGAATTTCTAAGGGACAAAACTGCTGAGGTCATCGGTCACTAGACTTACACACTACTTAAACTAATTTATACTAACTTATGCTAAGAACAACACACACACCAATGCCCGAGGGAGGACTCGAACCTCTGGTGGGAGGGCCGCCCACTCAGTGACATGGCGCCTCTAACCGCAGGCGGCCACTCCGCGCGGCTGTAGTACTCACATCGATATTATCGTAGTAGCTGCAATAAACTGAATCTGTATTTACCATAAGCTTTTAATTAGAGGACAAGTTATTAAAAGAAAAGAAATAATGCAGTACTTCACTTCGAAGTTTTATCTAGTAAATTTAATGTTCATACAACACGGTCCAGTCACATTAATGTTACCACCACCTACGTTCGTCAACTTAGTAACCACTCAAAGACGGCCTGTGACAGCACTATCAGTGGAGGGTATATAAAACGTGTAGTGTGGAACGCGGAAATCAATGCAATCCTGGTCACAATCTGGAAACGGAGCGATTTATGTGATCCATTCTGGAAACATACACCAGGCTGTGGCTAAGCCATGTCTCCGCAATATCCTTTGTTTGGGGAGTGCTAGTTCTGCAAGGTTCGCAGGAGAGCTTCTGTAAAGTTTGGACGGTGGGAGACGAGATACTGGCAGAAGTAAAGCTGTGAGGACGGGGCGTGAGTTGTGCTTGGGTAGCTCAGGTGGTGGAGCACTTACTCGCGAAAGGCAAAGGTCCCGAGTTGGAGTCGCGGTCCGGCACACAGTTTTAATCTGCCAGGAAGTTTCGATTTATCTGATGTCCAAAACGGAATGCTAATCGGCTTTCGGGGCAAAGGGTGCAAGCATTTCGGAATTGGCTAAGTCTGTAAACTGTATGCGTGGCGCCGTGTTTAAAGTATACCGTGCATGGTGAACTGGCGCTATCCAAAACTGGCGCCGAGGTAACTGTAGTGCACCACGGGATGCATATGACAGGGGCGAACGACAGCTGTGGAAATGTGTACCGGCGAATAGACGTAGAACTGTTGAGAAACTGTCTGCCCAGATGAACCAAAGGGCTACCAACAGCATCTCCTCAACGATTATTCAGCGAACGTTGCTGCGTATGAGCCTCCGCAGCAGGTGCGTGGTTCACGCATCCGTGCTGACTGCTATTCATCGGCGACGAAGGCTGGAATTTGCACGACAGTACCGCCACTTGACGTCCACTGAGTAGCGACAGCTGGCCTTTTCAGACGAATCACGTTGGCCGTTGGCGTGAATGACGGGAAACGTCTGAAAACAAACACCCTGCAACTGTCATCGGAACGATCCAGTCCAGAGGAAGGAGTATTATGGTATACAGGACATAAAATCCCGTCTGAGGCCTGCGATCATTTTTATGTTAATAATTGACAACCAAGGCTGTACAATCGCAATAAAGCCATGAGATGTTCAATTGACTCTTTTATTAGAACATGTTACGCGTTTCGGTATTACACCCATCTTCAGACATCACAAACTTCAACTCCTTCCTAACCAACCAGGCGTACAGCCTTGGCAACTCAAACTTTTCTTTGAGTTGTCAAGGCTGTACGCCTGGTTGGTTAGGAAGGAGTTGAAGTTTGTGATGTATGAAGATGGATGTAATCCCGAAACGCGTAGCATGTTCTAATAAAAGAGTCAATTGAACATCTCATGCTACTCGGCTCGTCTCCGCGTTGTTTCTGCGGCAGTGGCAGCTGGCCGCTATGAACGTCGTGTTTGCGATGTTATGTTGAGGTAATTTCACAGCGACGGCAACCACAGCGCAGTGCATTTGTTGCATCTTGAATGTAGTCAACATTGTCCGTGGAGCGTATCAATCTGGTGCTATACTCTGGTTAAGACAACAGTCGAGATCGCAATAACATTTTTTCTTATTACGACCGGTTTCGGGTTACGTTAAAACCATCCTCAGGTTTTTTTTTGGCCCCCTATGGCTGGTGGCAACGGCATTGCCGCAGTGGATACACCGGTTCCCGTCAGATCACCGAAGTTAAGCACTGTCGGGCGTGGCCGGCACTTGGATGGGTGACCATCGGGGCCGCCATGCGCTGTTGCCATTTTTCGGGGTGCACTCAGCTTCGTGATGCCAATTGAGGAGCTACTCGACCGAACAGTAGCGGCTCCGGTTAAAGAAAACCATCATAACGACTGGGAGAGCGGTGTGCTGACCACACGCCCCTCCTATCCGCATCCTGAGGAAGTACACGGCGGTCGGATGGTCCCGATGGGCCACTTGTGGCCTGAAGACGGAGTGCTATGGCTGGTGCTGGCGGCTCCTAGGTTTTTCACAGTGTACGATGGTGGTATCACGTGAAAAACCGAGGAGCACCAGCTATAGGGGGCCCAAAAAACCTGAGGATGGCTTTAACATAACCCGAAACTGATCGTAATAAACGAACGTTATTGCGATCTCGGATGTTGTTTCAACCAGAGCATTTGCATCTGTACATAAGGTGCATTACTTTCTGTCGTATGTTGTGTGTTGTGCTATTGCAGAACTGCGTGTTACAGACTGTTCCACTATTCTGAAGTTATTTTCACAGAAAGCGTGGTAACTGGGATAGCAAACAAACCATAATCACAGTATAATTCTTTAAGGAAGTATTGGAGACCAAGGACTATTACATCAAAATACATAGAAAAACATCCTTCGAAATTTAGTGCAGATGTTTCCTAGACAACAATTTCCTATTATCAACTAACCAAACGACAGTCGATACTAGATCAGGTGATGGTTTTGAACAATGGATCTTCACTCATCTTCACTTTCCTAAATGAATTCGATTAAGATATGAGCTCTACGTACAAAAAGAAGGTAGATCCCCACCATGCTGAACATGAGAGCGCCGATGAACAACTAGAAACATCTACTAACACGGAAACCTGTTTCTTATTTTTAATATGTCCACCGCTCCAGTGAAATAGAGTCGAAGAAGATACGGTGCCGTTACCTAGTATTTTCGCTGGCTTATCGACATGTTCATCATCTCTGATTGTGCATACACGTAGTTGTGATGTTAAGCTTTACAAGTGCTTGTTCGAAACTGTTTCAGTTTTGAGTTTCTCATCTTGAATTAAACAAATTCGATGAGTTAAAAGTAGATGGGCAGGAAAATGATGTATCTTAGCACATTCCAGGTTCGGTTATCGACTAGATACCACATGAAGACCGAAATCAATCCGATATGATTTTCTATAGACAATAGTCTATGAAGTCTCTTCTGATGTCTGAAGCAGCTCTCCATGATAGTCTATCGTTCGAAAGCTCCTTCATTTCTGAATAACTAATGCAACCTACACTAATAACGTGCTTAATGTAGTCAAGACTTGATCTCCCTGTCTATAAGTTTCACTCCTCGCACACTTCACTCAGTGACCAATTTTAGGATTCTTTGATGCTGCAGGATGAGCCCTATCAACCTGTCCACTATTTTAGGTAAGTTGTGTCAATTTTTCTTCTCCCCATATCGATTCAGTATTTCCTCAATATCTTCAGTATTCTCTTGTAGTAGAACGTTCCAGAAGCTTCTATTCTCTTCTTGTCTAACCCGTTTATCGTCCACGTTTCATTTCCGTACAAGGCTACGCTATAGATATCTTCGGGAAAGATCTTCTAACATTTGAATTTACGGGATGGTTATAACTAAATGTTCGCTGTTTGAGCCAGCGTAGACGGAAAACTGTTTACCATATGGGCGTTCAACTTAATACGAATAATGTTCAGACAGTGCGTGCACGATTTGGGTTCTTAGCAGTGCTAATATCATGACGTGTCATTAGGCGCTGTTGGTGGTACGGCGACGTAGGGTTGAAACACAAACACCTGTGTGCATTACAGTTGCAGACCGTCAGCATGGGTCTGGACAAGGCGAGCAGAGCATTACTCGTAAAGCTGTTTTATCAAAACAACAGCAGTAGTGCAGCTGTTCGGCGCGAGTGTCGACGCATTAAAGGAATACGGAGATGTCCTCTTTCCGCAACGGCGTTGAAGAATTTGATGCGGAAATTCGGATTGTTTGGTGATTCGAGAATTGGTCCTGGGAGAGACCGACGGCCGAATGCGCCACAAATTGTTGAAAACGTTACTGCTGCCGTAGCTGAGACTGCTGGACGCAATGTGCGATCTTCAAGCAGTGCCACGAGCTCCCACGACAGCTGAACATTCAGTGGTCCACCGTTCGAAAATAGCTGCGTGCTACTGTGGAATGGTATCTCTAGAGCGGTTCCACGCTCGCGTGGAAGCAGATGGTCTTAATACTGAGCTACGTTTATAACCTGGAACCGAAACACGGTACGCAATTAACAAATGTCGCTTTTTCATGCCGAAATTAAAATGTGATTCTTTCAACTGTTCGCTCGTTATTTCTTGTCCCCAAGTCCTTAGAAATATCTCCAAGATTTGTTGTCCTACGCCGGTCTACAGTCTGGAACCGCGCGAACGCTACGGTCGCAGGTTCGAATCCTGCCTCGGGCATGTATTTGTGTGATGTTCTTAGGTTAGTTAGGTTTAAGTAGTTCTAACTTCTAGGGGACTGATGACCTCAGAAGTTAAGTCCCATATTGCTCAGAGCCATTTGAACCATTTTTTTGTTGTCCTACGATCATTTGTTTTTTGTGCTGACCTTCTCGAGTAGTGAAAGTTTAATTATAACCACTTCTCTGTGTTTAGAAAATCGCTTTTTTTCCCGAAAGGCTTCTCTCGCTGTTGCTAGTCTGAATTTTCTAGGCTTTGTATTTTGACCATATTTAGTTATATTGCCAACAAAGCAACGAAACTCATCTACCATTTAAGGGGGGTAGGTCGTGAAACGGGCCGACTTGGAGCAGGACAGGCATCACAGGACATTTTAATATACACTGTCTATACTTTTACAAATAAATTCATAAAGCTTTGTTAGCATGACCAGGAAGGATTCAGGATTCACACTCGTAGCAGAGGAAGTTCAAAAACATAACAATACAATTTCTTTTATATGTGAAATTTCGTCATTTTTTTCACTTGGTATTAGCTGCATTTGTTGCTGTAGGTACACTTTTCTTCATAAGTAAGAGAGATTTATCGATGAATTTTGCACAGCATACAAACCATACTTACAGGTGTATGAAACTCTAGAATTTCCCAAATCTGTTAAAAACTGAGGTAAAAATTGAGAAAATTAACTTTAAAATTCGAGTTTTCTCTTAACACGAAGTTTAAAACGTAACAGCCCATTCATTTTACCACAGATTAAATAAATTCTGGAGTTTCATACACCTGTAAGTATGGTTTGTAAGCTGTGCAAAATTCATCGAAGAATCTCTCTTACTTATGAAGAAAAGTGTAACTGTAGCAACAAATGCAACCAACAGTAAGTGAAAAAAAAATCATGAAACTTAACATTTAAAAAAATATTTTTTTCCTGTTTTTGAACTTGCACTGCTATGCGTGTGAATCCTGAATCATTCCTGGTCATGCTGACGAAGTTTTATGAATTTATTTGTAAAAGTATAGACAGTGCAAATTAAAATGTCCTGTGGTGCCTCTCGTTCTCGAAGTCGGCCCGTTTGACGTCCTACCCCCTTAAGCGCCGAATTTCCTAATCTAATTCTCTTTGGCGCGAATTGTGCCCTCCGCCACACACCGCTTCGTGGCTAGCGGAGTGTATATGTAGATGTAGAAACATGAAGAAAACTTTTGATTCCCCGTATTTTATCCCAAGTACCTTTATAATTTCATAGAAAGTAGTACAGTCTCTAAATCTGCAAGCGCTGTAAACATCTATTTTTCTTTCTTCAGTCTATCTACTAAGGTACCAGTTGGGTATTTTCAGCAATATGTGCTTCTGATGTTTATTCTCTTTTCACTAAGCCGTGTAAGCACGTCAACATCCGCAGTAGGCGATTTCAGACGATGGCGCTTTTTGTTGACGCAGATCTCGAAAACGTATTGGGACGAGTGGTGCGCGGGTGTTGTGTTTCTGCGTTTGCGACGACAGGTGCACGGCGGGCAGTGGTGGTCGTGGTGGGTTGGGGCGCTGCACGCCGCCGCCGCCGCCGGCTGGTGACGGAGCAGGTTCTGCCGTCAGACGGCGCCCTTCTTCTCGGGCATCGAACCCCGGTCCGCCGGTCCACGGCCCGGCTACCTGCACGTCGGCCACCGCCCGTCCGACACACGCGCCGCCCAGGAATGCGCTGCGTGCAGCCTTGAGAAATGGCCTCATGTCGCGCTGCAAAACTAAATGCGCTACCTGTGCCGTTCGTAGGTTTAAAGGAAAAAAAAAAAAGAGAGGGAGACGTTAGAAGGCCTACCTTTGTGTACGTGGAAATGTTCCAAGTACATTACATATTTCGCAGTGCTGCTGATTTCACACGTGCAAAGCATCAGACACGACAACAGTGCTTTCTGAGGTACACCTAAGGTCCGAAAGGCATCAGTCTTGTGTACTCTGCTGCCGAGTACTGTGAACCTGTCTGGTTGGAAAGTGTACGTGTGAAGAAGGTAGACACAAAAATTAACGACACAATGCCCTGCATTACTGGTTCCGTCAAATCAACCCCTTGCCACTGGTTACCTGTACTGGCGGAAACAAGCTTTACTGAGGGAGGCCATGAAAATCTCTGCATCGCCCTCTCTACCACTGCACCAGGAATTCTGTCATCCGCCACAGCAACGATTGCGATCAAGAAGACCAGCAAGTGTTACTGCAGGACAACTCATCGCGGATGGTTTTGATCTAAATGAAAGCTGGAAGCATGAATGGTCAACAAAAACATTGGGAACAATAGCCCATCACCTTGATCCCTCAAAGAAGCCAAAAGGTTTTGACCTACCGAGGAACCTTTGGTGCCGCCTCAACAGGTTAAGAACTGGACATGGTTGTTACAGCTACTTCAGGTACAAATGAGGCTGGATCAGTTCACCAATGTGTGAATGTAATCGAGAAGAGCAGACAATTGAACATTTAGTCCAACGCTGTCCACTTCATTCATACTCTGGAATTCCCGATGACTTGTTCTCTCTCACACCCCGCTTAATTAACTGGTTGAAAAACATGGACTTTAAGGTTTAATCTTGTCTTATATAATATGTATATTGTATAAAATCATTTGCCTTGTATCAGCTGAATATGGTTTAAAATCACGATTAGATAAATAAATAAATTTGGGCAAGTATTTGCAATTTCGTTTTTGTAATCTGAACTGGAGTCAGCCAAGACAAATACTGCTCATCAGGTCCTTCATGCGACACCAAGCGCCGCCGGGACTCGTCGATTCCTTTCCCGTTACAAACAAAAAGATTTTTAAAGCGTAATTTTACGTGCACTTTCAACAGAGCTATCATCTCAGATTAGTCTAGTCGCTAGTGTAAAATTGGTTTTATCGCTGTGTATTAATCCGTGGTCTAGAATAAGCGTCTTTGACTAGTAACCAAAACTTCCTGAGTCCTGCGTTCGAATCCAGCCATACTTTTGAATAAAAATTATCATCAGTGGCCGCCGAAGACTCCCGGCATTAGATGTCACCCTCGCCAACAGCCTTATGAAAGAGCGAAGAAGTGGACAGAACTTTAGGGCATTGTCTTGCCCTTGATGTGAGATACTGCCATTAAAATGTGGGACAATCAGCATTGATCAAACGCATGAGAATGCAGATTTTGATGATGTATCTACTGGAAAAATACTCCGAAATAGTCCCCCATGCCGTTCTCCGGGAAGGGACTGCCATGGGCATCGTGACCGCGAGAAAAGATGGAATAACCTACGAAGGGCTAACGTTATACTAGTGGGAGCACAGAATATGAGACTTTGAACGTAATAGAAAGCTACAAAATCTGAAAAAGGAAATGCAAAGACTCAATGTAGTATTAGTGGGGTCAGTGAAGTAAAAGGCAACGAAAACAATGATTTCTGGTCCGACAAATATAGGGTAATATCAACAGTGGCAGAAAATAGTACAATGGGAATAGGATTCGTTATCAATAGGAAACTACTGCTGAGAGTCAGCTACTGTAGACAGTCTAATGATAGTGTTGCTCTCACGAGATTAGGCATCAAACCAAGGCCGGCAACGATAAATCAGATACCCATGCCGATGTCACAAGCAGAAGATGAACAGATGGTGGAAGTATGTGAGGACATTGTACGGCTAATTCAGTATGTAAAGAAGGGTGAAAAATCTAATCATGGGGGATTGGAAAGCGACTGTAGGGGAATGACTAGAAGAAATTGTTACCGGATTACCTGGGCGTGGTAATAGGAATGAGAGAGGAGAAAGGGCAATTGAGTTCTACAACAAATTTCAGCTAGTAATAGCGAATAATTTGTTCAAGTATCACAAGAGGATGAGGTATACTTGGAAAATCCCTGAAGATACTCGAAACTTCTAGCTGGATTACGTCATACTTAGGCAGAATTCAAATCAGGTATTGGATTGTAAGGCGTACCCAGGAACAGAAATACACTCATATCAGAATTTAGTAATGATGAAGAGTAGACAGAAGTTTAAGAGAATCGTCAGGAAGAATCGCTGTGGGAGGAAGTGCGATACTGAGATACTTAGCAATCATGAGGTGTGTTTGAAGTTTGCTAAAGATATGGATTGCTGCGTACTGCGAAAAGAAACACCAGAAAAGGTAATTCATTTGAAGACCAATCACAGATACTGGATTGTCAGTCGTAGGTAAGAGGAACGCAACTCCGAAGAAACCGTGAGTAACTGAAGAAATATCCCTATTGATCCACGAAAGAAACAAGTAGAAAAATGTTCAGACAGAGACAGGGATACAGCAATATAAGTCACTTAGGAATCAAATAGGAAGGGCAGAGCAGCCAAGTCGAAATGGTTACGGAAGAAATGTGAGCAAATCTAAAAAGATATCATCGTCGGAAGGGCTGGCTCAGCACACAGAAAATTAAAAACAACCTTCGACGAAACTGAAAACAAGAGTGGTAACATTAACAGAGCAATGGAGTTCCACTGTAAAATGAAGAGAAAAGAGCAGATAGGTGGAAAGAGTACACTGAAGGCTTTTGCAAGGGGGACGACTTGTTGAAACGAATCAGACAGGGATAATTTTAATTCCACTCTTGTATTGCCATCTGCCTCCTTAAATTCGTTTTGTTACTTTTAACTATTTACCATTAACATACGTGACTGCAATCTGCATTTCCATAAAAGAGAGAGGTTGCTCATCAGTTTTAAAGAATATAACACCAGATCTAATTTTGTGCTTAGCTTTACGTATGTAATTGATTTTCTAATTTATTTTGACTATTACTAGTTAGTATCTTTCATTATAGTGTGAAGTCAATAATTGTTTGGTAACTTAAATTCTATTGTTGGTGTATAAACAAATTACCATTAACATACGTGACAGTAATCTGCATTTCCATAAAAGAGAAAGGTTGCTCCTCAGTTTTAAAGAATATAACACCAGATCTAATTTTGTGCTTAGCTTTATGTATGTAATTGATTCTCTAATTTATTTAGACTATTAATAGTTAGTACTTTTCATTATAGGGTGAAATCAATAATTGTTTCGTAACTTAAATTCTATTGTTGATGCATAAACAAATATAAATTCTATACTAATTATAAACATTTGGAAGACGTAATGCTAATAATCTTTAAGTATCTATTTGGCTCTATTCGAAAACATGTTAGCAAAGCCAGACCTTAATTAAATTCCAAAGTAATTAACAGTTTTGTCAATAGTATTGTTGCGTAACTATATTTCTTAATTTCACGAATTGAACAAATAATTCGGCCTAACTCTTGTAGTAAAAGAAATTGTTAAAAAGACAGAATTTTTCGATGTATGCAGTTAATTGAAGGAGTAAAGTTTAATTGTAATTTCTGTAAACGTAACTTTGACAGTATGTAGTTTCAGTACCTATTATTGTGATGACATATAAGGGCCCGATTTTTGGTCACGAGTCAGTCAGTCCACGGCTGAGTTTCAGACGTGTAACCTGTGCTGGTTATAAACACAACATTACTTCAACTTAAACAATTAGATCGTGTGTACAAACAATGACATTGTCTGCTCCATATGTACCTTTCTATTCCTCAAAAACTGTGAACTTTGTGGTTAGGTTTTACTGCTCATAGATATTCAACAGGAAACTATTGTAGGATTATGTGGAGGTTCGCCTACAAACTATTAATGAGGCTTATCGAAATTAAACAATAGTGCACTGGCCGTGTAACTGTGTATTACTGGGGGAGTTGTGAATAATGAAACTGAAGTACTGTGAAACGCACCTGTGCACCAGTGGGCTACATTATATACAGTAGCCAGTGTCGGAATCCACAATCCAATGTTCAGCCAGTGTGGCAACGAAGTACGTCGACACCGAGGACAACAAACGAAGATTAATGAAACAGGTGGAACCGCTACATTGTCTAACTACATGATAGAAGAAGAAACTGGAGTCGAAAAGAAAGACGTAGGAGATCCAGTATTAGATTCAGAATTTAAAAAAAAAGACCTGGACAACTTGAAAACGAAGAAGGCAGAAAGGATGGATAATATTCCATCGGAATTTCTAAAATTATTGGCGAAACTGGAAACCAAACGAGTATTCAAGTAGGTATGTAAAATCTATGAAAATGGCGATGTACCATCAGACTTTCAGAAAAAGTCATCCATAAAATTTGGGGGGTAGCAAGGGACGATAATTGAGAAAACTATCGTACAATCAGCTTAACGGCTCATGCATCCAAGCTGATGACAAGAATAATATGCAGAAGAATGGAAAAGAAAACTGAAGATAAGTTAGATGACGATCAATTTGGCTTCAGGAAAGGTAAAGGCACCAGACAGGCAGTTCTGACGTTGCTCTTGATAATTGAAGGAAAGTTGAAGAAAAATGTAGACACGCTCGTAGCGTTCGTGGACCTACGAAAATCGTTCGACAATGTGAAATGGTGCAACAATTTTGAGAAAAATAGGAGTAAGCTATAGGGAAAGACGAGCAATATACTGTATGTACAAGAGCCAAGACGGAACAATAAGACTGGAAGGTCAAGAACGAAGTGCTCGGAATAAAAGGGATGTAAGACAGGGATACAGTCTTTCGACCTCCTCTTCAGTCTATACAACGAAGAACCAATGACGGAAACAAAGAACAGTTCAAGAGTGGAATTAATATTCAGGATGATAGAATATTATTGACAAGATTCGCTGATGATATTGGTATCCTAACTGAAAGTGAAGAGGAATTATGTAGTAGTATCTGTTGAACCAATAAACAGTCAAATTAGTACAGAATATAGATTGAGGAGAAACCGGAAAAAAATAAAAGGTATGAGAAGCAGCAGAATTGAGAATGGCAGGACTCTTAGCATAAATATCAGTTATCGGGAAGTATACGCAGTTAAGGGATTCTGCTACCTCTGGAGCAAAACAACCCATAACGGTAGAAGCAAGGAGGAGATAAAGAGCATAGTAGCACAGGCAAAGACAACATTCCTGGCCAAGGAAATTCTGCTGGTGTGCAGCATTGGCCTTGAGGAAGACATTTCTGACAATGTACATTTGGAACACAGCATTGTATGGTAGCGGAACAGAAGAGGCAATCATTAATATCTTTGGTCTTTTATGCTCTTTCAGTTGATCAGGCAGACAGACTGGATTTTATCTGTGTAGTTGACACTTGCCGGAGAGCATAAAATATTCTCGATCCTCACAAACTAGGGAAAAAAGAAACGGGGCGCTTCTTTTCTGACTGTGTTACTGCATGGACGCAAGAACGTCAGAAAACACGCCGTTTCCGAACGTTTAGGTCAATATTCCTTATGGCAGACACTTTAGTCCACATCACAACATGAAGAGGTAGTCACATACCGCCATTATTTTTTACTGAAACTAGCAGTCTACTCTTGCATAGATACTCTTCGATTAAAACAGTGTTACGACACCGTGCGACTACGTCCCCCCCCCCCCCCCCCCCCATAGGAGATAAATGAGAGAAGTGTACTGACAGCTGCTAAATGAGACAGCCCCCAGACGTAACGACTATTGAATGAAATAAACTTCTTGTCCCGATTCCGTGGTGAGTACATTTTAATGTGTAATACTGTATCTCTCACTCTGAATTGAGAGCTGTTACAATTTTAGGATTAAAACATTTTACCTGCAATTATAGCGATTTATTGAGATTATGTTTACAAAAAACTGTAGGTTAATTTTCATTTAACGCTCATAATAAGATATTCAGTTCATGGCAGGTCATTTCCCGCTCGAAACAGCCTTGAATAACGTACTTCTGAGTTTTTACTCCTTTGCTTGAGATTCTACAATTTTATTACGGATGTAAAATGAACTTGGCCAAAAGTTTCACAAAACATCTGCAAATCGTTACAGTTAAGGGTGACATAATTTAACTACAAATCCTCTGCAGACAGTAATTATGGAGTGTTTCAGAATAACTATACTACCTAATTAAGGGTGATAAAATTAAAAAAAAAGAGTCATTATCATACAAGGTTTCGTTGCACATACGTACACTGGTGGTTTCTCGTTATGGACATGCTACTGACACCAGTCACTAATTTTGTGTCATAAAGTTGCACAAAAACAACTCAAGTCACTTCTGAAAATTACGTAGCTTACAAATTACACGATCGAGACTGAATCGGAATAGAAAGCCACCGTGCGTTCGAATCAGAGCCAATAAACAGTCAGAATCGTCTTAAACAGCAATATACGCTGTAAGAGTTTGAAACTCAAAGTACAGCTCCAGAAAGAAAGGAAACAGCTGTATTCGGAAATCAGCGTACCGTAGCCTCCAGTGGCGAGATACGAGCTGCCGACCTAGCTGCTGTGATGGATCTTAATTTCTTGCAGTGGACCAGCAGCCATACACACGTAACACATCTGCCGCAACCTCTGGAGTCTTCCATGCAAAAACTGTCTGTTGCCGTCACTCTCTGAGTCGGTTTCAGTATAGCTAGAGTGGCGGGATATCAGAACAACGTACCTGTTTAAGATTGCTCCTGAGAGCAGCGTGTGAACAAAAGAGGCACGCATTCTGAACTTTTGAGTTACTACTGCTGACTGCACACTCAGGCCAAACAATAAGCTACGGGAATGTTTCTATGAAAGGTAGAATGTTAAAGCAGATTTTACGACTGATCACAGTTTATGCTCAGTGAAAAAGACAATTACGATCCTACAGGAGGGTTACTTGCTATCTACGGCTTACACTTCTATGTTACTGTATAATCGCAACCCATAAGCAGCATCTTGGTGTCTAAAAGATCAGCAATTCATTGCGGTTCACAAGAGACTAAGAGCGGTGATCTGTGACTTTTGAAATGTTTCATAGGACTGACATTGGTCGACTTTGGGAAATGGGAAAAAAGGGAGGGGTGGGGGGAGTGAGGAAGCTCATCATCGTCATGTTCTTAAAAACTGTCTAATGAGCACAGATAACAGTATGAGTGAAACTGAAAAGGAATAACCGTGCTGAATGAATTTACAATCTGGTGAATTCAGATTACGAACTAAGAGTAAACGATGAAAGACGAAAGTAATGTAGAGTATCAGAAATGACATTAGCGGTAAACAGAACGTCAAAACTGGAACCACGAAGCAGACAAAGTGAAGGAAATTTGCTACATCGCAAGCCAAATAACACAAGAAGGGGAAGAATGGAGGACATAAAAAGTAAACTGGCAGAATCTAATGTCAAACATCAGACTTTCTGGGAATGTATGTTTGGAGTACGGATTGTATGGATATTAATCATGGATTGTGAGGAAACCGGAGAAGAGATATGGTGCCATAGCACGATGTTAAAAATGGGATGAAGTGATAAGAAATGAAAGGATACTATGGTGAAACGCCGAGGAGAGGAGCAAGTAAACGTTGACATGAAGAACGGACAGGATGATAAGACATGTATTAAGAATCTAGGAGATACTTCCACAGTGCCTGACGGGGCCGTAGAGGGTGAAAACTGTACGGGAAGGCAGAGACTGGAATGTATCCAACAGATAACTGAGGACGTTGAGTCGTTGCATGCGAGTGGTGCTCTGATGTCAAGAGTTTGACACGGGAAGTCAATTGGTGATGGGCCATATCAAACCAGTCATAAAACTGATGAAGAAAAAGAATTGTTTGTGTCTATCGTCAGGAAATCTCCCGGAAGACGGTCATCGATTTGGTGTAAAGGAAAAGATCATTAACCGCACAAGGCGATTTGTTTCTGTTATTCCAGCATTAAGGTATGTTGTTATGCTGACCGTAGTCGTATCATTTGCAAGTAACGGCTTGTTAACGATCTGAGTGGGATGGCAAGTGTCTACTACAAAGTTTCAAGCAGTGAAAGTAAGTTTCCAACCGATCATTTATATTGTGTGGAATGCTGATGAATATGTAGCTGCAGCTGGCCGCGGTGGCCGAGCGGTTCTAGGCGCTTCAGTCCGGAACAACGCGACTGCTACGGTCGCAGGTTCGAATCCTGCCGCGGGCATGGATGTGTGTGTTGTCCTTAGGTTAGTTAGGTTTAAGTACTTCTAAGTTCTAGGGGACTGATGACCTCAGATGTTAAGTCCCATAGTGCTCAGAGCCATCTGAACCAGTTGTAGCTGCAGTTTAGTTTCTGATATTGGCGTCCTTACTCATTTTTGTTGCAACAATGGTGGTTTCTCTGCTTACAGCTTGAACATGAAACTTATTCCAGAATACGATACGATAACTGTTCCGTCCCTTCCAGATTAGGACGTTGAACATTCCTTAGAACAAACAAGTCATAGAGAAAGAATACCGATGCCAACAATGCTCTCATGCCCACATTATTTTCACACGAGGATGGATACTTACTTTAACTAAACTCTATGCGAAGTCCTTTATGCTGAAATTTATCACTGCGAAGAAGAGAAAACTGAGTTCAAGGTTACTCTTCAATATCAATATTGCGGTCTATCTCAGTTGTATTAGGTTGCTGCATAAGTTCGTAGCGTTTTTACTTTTGCATGTTGGTGTTCTGGTTGCTATTGGTTTATTTATCGTTATCATTTTTCATTTATAGTTCCTGTTGCTGCTATTCGAGTTTACGTATTGTCATTTTGTCAATTGGTGACAATAAGTGGAGCTGTGGACGCTAGAAAATGGAGTGCCACGTGCAGAAATCAGAAAATTTGCGACATGTTTTTCTGTTTGAGTTTGATAGAGGGGTGACAGCTGCGGAGGCAACCAGAAACATTTGCGCTTTGTATGGGGATAATGCCGTCGGACAGAGCACGACAAGAAAATGGTTTTCTCGTTTTATTAAAGATAGTTTTGACATTAGTAACTCTTCAAGTTCATCAAGAAATTTGGGGTTTGCTGAAGATCGTTTAAGAGCCTTAATGTACAGTTATCCGCATCAGTGTATTCAAGAACTGGCAAACGTGATGTACTCTGATAATTCCACCATCGAATGACATTTGCATGCAATGGGAAAGGTTCAAAAATCGGGTGTACGGGTACCGCAATCTCTACGCCAAAATCACACAAATCAGTGGGTGGCAATATGTGCATCTCTGCTTGATTGTCATCATTTAGCTCGTGAACAGCACCGATTACTTCTTTTCCTGTTTCGTTACTGGGGCGAGAAATGGTGTCTTTATGCTAACATAAGGATATAGAGTGGAGTGGTTGAACCCAAACAAAGAAGCAACTAAGGGACCGATGACCGTAGCAGTCTGGTCCCTTTAATCCCACAAACCAACCAACCAAAGAAGCAACTTCCCTTACAAAGACCTGCGCGCATCCGTAAAAGATAATGTTATGCATCTGGCTGAAGGTGTGGTGTAGTACGAATTGCTTCCCAGAGGTGTAACCATTGTAAGAAGGATGTTTAAGTTTTTATGTTGGTAACGCCACGTAGCGCTCTGTATGAAAATCACTGACTGTGCTGTATGCAGTCTGTGGTTGGTTCGACTCATTGTGTAGTGTTGGGCAGTTGGATGTGAACAACGCGTAGCATTCGGCAACTGGAAGTGAGCCGCCAGCAGTGGTGGATGTGGGGAGAGAAATGGCAGAGTTTTGAGAGCGGACGATCTGGACGTGTGTCCGTCAGAAAAAGGAAATTTGTAAGACTGGATGTCATGAACTAATGACTTTTGAACACTATTAAGGTAAGTACATTGTTTGTTCCACATCAAAATCTTTCATTTGCTAACTGTGCGTATCAGTAGTTAGTGCCTTCGGTAGTTAGAATCTTTTATTTAGCTGGCAGTACTTTTGTGAGGTAAGTGATTCACGAAAGGTATAGGTTATTGTTAGTCAGGGCCATTCTTTTGTAGGGATTATTGAAAGTCCGATTGCGTTGCGCTTAAAAAATATATATTTTGTGTCAGTTTAGTGATGATGAGAATAAGTAAAGAGAGAAATGTGTGAATACGTTCAGTTTTGCTCAGCTGTTTGAAAATCAAATAACGTAAGAGGTTTATCAGCACAGTCATTTATAATTTTTCAAAGGTGACGTTTCACCATCACTGCTGACATTTGTTGTCAACAACTGAAATGTCTTGCCGTTGCACTCCTAAAGCAACGACCAGGCAGACTGCTTGAAGGATAACACCCACCTCCATTCTGCTAGGTTGAGAAAAAAAAGTATACAGGATTTTGGTTGGGAAGTCATTTCATACTTCACCCTTTCCGCTCTCTATTGAACAATCTTCCAGGAACTTCCTTTCTGGATGAAAGTACGCTACGAACAAGGCTCGACGAGTTCTTCGTCTTGAAACCACGGGATTTCTACAGTCGTTGAATAGAAAATTTACCCCAGCGTTGGTATATTTTTGTAAATAGTAAAGGAGAACATATTATTGATGACTAAAGTCTCTGTTATGTGTATACAGGGTGAGTCACCTAACATTACCGCTGGATATATTTCGTAAAGCACATCAAATACTGACGAATAGATTCCACAGACCGAACGTGAGGAGAGGGTCTAGTGTAATTGGTTAATACAAACCATAAAAAAATGCACGGAAGTATGTTTTTTAACACAAACCTACGTTTTTTTAAATGGGACCCCGTTAGTTTTGTTAGCACATATGAACATATAAACAAATACGTAATCAGTGCCGTTTGTTGCATTGTAAAATGTTAATTACATCCGGAGATATTGTAACCTAAAGTTGACGCTTGAGTACCACTCGTCCGCTGTTCGATCGTGTGTATCGGAGAGCACCGAATTACGTAGGGATCCAAAGGGAACGGTGATGGACCTTAGGTACAGAAGAGACTGGAACAGCACATTACGTCCACATGTTAACACCTTTTTATTGGTCTCTTTCACTGACGCACATGTACATTACCATGAGGGGTCAGGTAGACGTACACACGTGATTTCCGTTTTCAATTACGGAGTGGAATAGAGTGTGTCCCGACGTGTCAGGCCAATAGATGTTCAATGTGGTGGCCATCATTTACTGCACACAATTGCAATCTCTGGCGTAATGAATGTCGTACACGCCGCAGTACATCTGGTGTAATGTCACCGCAGGCTGCCACAATACGTTGTTTCATATCCTCTGGGGTTGTAGGCACATCACGGTACACATTCTCCTTTAACGTACCCCACAGAAAGAAGTCCAGAGGTGTAAGATCAGGAGAACGGGCTGGCCAATTTATGCGTCCTCCACGTCCTATGAAACGCCCGTCGAACATCCTGTCAAGGGTCAGCCTAGTGTTAATTGCGGAATGTGCAGGTGCACAGTAGAACTGCAACGCATTCTCTGTTAATGCCCATTGACAGAATTGCACTCGATGATTAAAGTCATCACCATGTAATTGCTGATGTAGCGACACATGAAACGAGTGAAAGCGGTGACGATGCAGTATGCGCATGACACTACTTTGACTCAGTCCACCGGCTCTCGCAATGTCCCGTGTACTTATGTGTGGGTTCATGGCAACAGCAGCTAACACACCAACTGCACCCGCTTCTCCTGTGACGGGCCTGTTACGGACCCGTTTGCGTGCTACAACCATACCTGTTGCATACCGATGGAGGTAGATGTTTTGCAATGTGCGGCACGTTGGATGCTCTCTGCCCGGGTACCGTTCTGCATACACCCTGCAGGCTTCAGCTGCATTTCGTCGACACTCGCCATAGATGAGTATCATCTGCGCCTTTTCAGAGTTCGAATACACCATGGTCACAGTTCCTACAACACTACACTATCACAGACGTCTGGTAACACGGTGTACTACAGTTGATCTGCGTGCGGAGACGAATGCAGAATAACAATAGCAGCAAGCGCTACATGCGGACACTGCGACAGCTAGACCAAACCACAACAGTGCACTACAGCCACACTCGTAAACACGGTCGTCTTCGTAAACATGTCCCTGCAGATGCTGCTCGCCGACCGTGGCCCGTGTTTGTTACAACACGCAACTGAACGTCGGAGGTTTCAAGCGTCAACTTTAGGTTACAATATCTCCGGATGTAATTAACATTTTACAATGCAACAAACGGCACTGATTACGTATTTGTTTCTATTTTCAGATGTGCTAACAAAACTAACGTGGTTCCATTTAAAAAAACGTAGGTTTGTGTTAAAAACATACTTCCGTGCATTTTTGTATGGTTTGTATTAAACAATTACACTAGCCCCTCTCCTCACATTCGGTCTGTGGAATCGGTTCGTCAGTATTTGATGTGGTTTACGGAATATATCCAGTGGTAACGTTAGGTGACTCAGACTGTATGTTGTGTTCATTAATCTTATGGAAACACACTGCGACTTTATGCACCAATCTAGGAGGAGAGAACGGCAATGGTCTGATTGAAGAATCATCACAGTCATTAGCCTATATCAGTCAGGCTACCGAAATCAAAGAGCCCAGATGGGGATTTCTGAGAACTTGTAATTGCGTGACTGGCAATATGTATGTAAACTTACACTACTGTCCATTAAAATTGCTACACCAAGAAGAAATGCAGATGTTAAACGGGTATTCATTGGACAAATATATTATACTAGAACTGACATGTGATTACATTTTCACGCAATTCGGGTGCATAGATCCTGAGAAAACAGTAACCAGAACAACCACCTCTGGCCGTAATAACGGCCTTGATAACGCCTGGGCATTGAGTCAAGCAGAGATTGGATGGCGTGTGCAGGTACAGCTGCCCAAAGAGCTTCAACACGATACCACAGCTGTAGTGACTGGCGTATTGTGACCATCCAGTTGCTCGGCCACCATTGACCAGACGTTTTCAATTGGTGAGAGATCTGGAGAATGTGCTGGCCAGGGCAGCAGTCGAACATTTTCTGTATCCTGAAAGGCCCGTACAGGACCTGCAACTAGCGGTCGTGCATTATCCTGCTGAAATGTAGGGTTTTGCAGGGATCGAATTAAGGGTAGAGCCACGCGTCGTAACACATCTGAAATGTAACGTTCACTGTTCAAAGTGCCGTCAATGGGAACAAGAGGTGACCGAGACGTGTAACCAATGGCACCCCATACCATCATGCCGGGTGATACGTCAGTATGGCGATGACAAGTACACGCTTCCAATGTGCGTTCACCGCGATGGCGCCAAACACGGCTGCGAGCATCATGAAGCTGTAAACAGAACCTGGATTCATCCGAAAAAATGGCGTTTTGCCATTCGTGCACCCAGGTTCGTCGTTGAGTACACCAACGCAGGCGCTCCTGTCTGTGATACAGCGTCAAGGGTAACCGCAGCGGTAACCGCAGCCATGGTCTCCGAGCATATAGTCCATGTTGCTGCAAACGTCGTCGAACTGTTCGTGCAGATGGTTGTTGTCTTGCAAACGTCCCCATCTGTTCACTCAGGGATCGAGACGTGGCTGCACGATCCGTTACAGCCATGCGGATAAGATGCTTGTCATCTCGACTGCTAGTGATACGAGGCCGCTTGGATCCAGCATGGCGTTCCGTATTACCCTCCTGAACCCACCGATTCCATATTCTGCTAAGAGTGATTGGATATCGACCAACGCGTGCAGCACTGTCGCGATACGATAAACCGCAATCGCGATAGGCTACAATCTGACCTTTATCAAAGTCGGAAACGTGATGGTACGCATTTCTCCTCCTTAAACGAGGCATCGCAGCAACGTTTCACCAGGCAACGCCGGTTAACTGTTGTTTGTGTATGAGAAATCGGTTGGAAACTTTCCTCATGTCAGCACGTTGTAGGTGTCGCCACCGGCGCCAACCTTGTGTGAATGCTCTGAAAAGCTAATCATTTGCATATCACAGCATCTTCTTCCTGTCGGTTAAATTTCGCGTTTGTAGCACGTCATCTTTATGGGCTAGTAATTTTAGTGGCCAGTAGTGTACTTACGACAATGCGATTGTAAACGAGAACACTCGGCAGCTCTTAGAGGATATGAGACTACTAATTTCACCGTATCGAGATGAGCAGAGAACAGTGATTGTTGAATATTGCCTCTGGAGCGGTAACCGTTCGCTGCTGAGGCAGAATACACCGCGTGTGCAATAGCACAGTTGCTAGAGCTACAAACACACACACACACAGACACACACACAGAGAGAGAGAGAGAGAGAGAGAGAGAGAGAGCAGCCGGCGTGCGCCGAGACCGCCGGCGGACCGGAAGCGCCGCTGCCGTGGTGCTGGCGGCCGCAGGCGTGGCAGTGCCTTGCGGGGTGGGGCCGCCTGCCAGACGCGCCCTGACCTTCACGTCTGGCCGCCAGGAAATCGATCTGGATCCCCGGCCGCCACCCACACATCCAGCGGGTGCGACCCAGGTGTTCATTAGCATAAAGTCGCTCCGGCCCCCACTGGCTCGCCAGACGCGACCGCTGGTCACTTGCTTCGGTTACCTCGCCTTCAAGAAATTTTCATCTCCTTCCCAGATATGCTGCAATAGCAACTGCAACTATTTTGTCTTGGACGCGTTCATAGACTCGTCCTCAGAATATTGTAAACGCCACAGCGGTTTTCTTTTATTTTTTTTTTTTGGGGGGGGGGGGGGAGAGAATGAATTTGTCCAGGTTGGAGATGATGGGTGGGAATTTTCGTTAATAAATGTGTAAGACGTCGTGGTCTCCTGACCTTCATTACTTCCATATTCCGCCCTCACAATCATATTCCGCACATCAAAACGCTTCATTCGAATCCAAACTCGATAAGATAAAGTCGATGTGGTACGAATTCATATAAACGATACGCAAATAACAAGTGCGCACCGGGGTTGAAATACTCGAGGCTGGCGTACACACACACATTCCAGGCACGACGGCCACAGGAGCTTTTAGTTCGGGAGAGCAACCGCACGCCAGGAGGCCAGTCCCAACCTATCTACATTGGCCGGTGACTGCCCGTAGAGCAGACAGCGTTTGCCCGAGTGAAAGGACGACCCCGTGTTCAGCTTAAAAGCAAATTCCGCTACATTGTGTGGGAGCGCCCAGCCCACGCATTATTTACAAACATAGCACGCAGTTTCACAGGTTTTCACAGGGAGACAGCAAACGCCAAACGCTGATGCTACAGATTTCCGGATTGGTCGCCTTAAACGAAACGTCATTCTCCCATTTCAGAAGAGCAATGCTGAGTGGCAGACGATATTCCTGACGCCTTGAGCTGAAGGAGTATTGGAAGAGACCGAAAGATATACCCCATCACGTGTGGCGTGGAGAGGGGCCGTTCCGTTGTAGCTCTTGGAGCGAGAACACGTAACGAGAGCGTGTGCGCTCGTACGTGTACTCAAAGAGCGAGGAACAAGTCTCTCCTCAGTACTTCGCTGGGAGAGCCCCTCTGTCGAGAGCGAATCGGAGTGCGACTCTATATTGAGTCCTTGCGATTATGCGTTGTTCACTGTGTTGGCCGTCACACTTATTATGCGGTGTGAACGGACAGAGATATAATTTTACGGCTGTGAGCTAAATTTTGAGTGGCATCGCAGTGGACTGGTTATCTGACTGGTGTACCATGCCAATAGTTAGACTAGGGGCGAATAGGAGTCCTTGACTTCATCAAGGCGTAGGGGGAGTTTGATTGGCAAAGGTCAATCCAGATAGAACGAGAGTTATCTTATTTGGCAGCAGCGTGCGGCGCAGACAGCAGTCATTGCAGCTTACGGTATTGTGCCCTACAGCTCTTGCAAGCCCCACATTTCCACCACAACAATACACTTCACTGCATTTCACATGCGACAGCCTCGACCGTAACTAGCATCATTCTAACGGATAATTATTCAAGTTGAGTAGGTGCGGCTCTCAGCCATTCTGCCAAGTCAATAACATAGAAATTTCATTAGCGAATCCTATCCTTAAGTGGTAACTTCACATTCCGAATAGAACCCGTAAATAACTTGTTCAGTTCATAACTAAAAGTGCCATTGTGATTTCTCAGAATTTTTGCAAAATAAATAATAATTTTGTTAGTTTCATGTTTTTCTTACACTAAATAGCACTTCTCCAGTACCCAAGTATCCGACAAGTTAAGTAAAAATTTTTGTGTCATTTCCTTACAGCAGACGACTCCAGAAGATATTTATTGCTGAAAGTTTTTCAGGCATTTCTGTTTAGAACGTTAGCAGCGTCTGTCTGACTTCTGTTTTTCAGGCATTTCTGTTTAGAACGTTAGCAGCGTCTGTCTGACTTCTGTAGTAGTGTGGAGGTGGAAACTGCATCTTGTAGGAGCCACAGGGTAAAGGGTACATCTCAGATTAATCCGTTGCGCAGAATGACAGAATAGCACCCACACGCTCACAAATGGTCTGGCCAACGGTGTTTCCGCAGTGGTAACAACGATTCCCATAAGGTCATCTAAGTTAAGTGCTGTTGGACTTGGCTAGCACTTGGATGGGTGACCGTCAGAGCCTGCCGAGCGATGTTGGCAAGCAGGGTGCGCTCAGCCCTTGTGAGGCCAATTGAGACACTAATTCATTGAGAAGTAGCGTCCCCAGTCTCGAAGACCGACAGTGGCCAGGAGAGCGGTATGTTGACCACATGCCCCTCCACATCCGCGATCTGTAACTCCAGTCGACTGAGGATGATACGGCGGTCGGTCGGTGCCGATGCGCTTTCCGAGGACTGTTCGGACTTAGTTCAGTTTTTTTAACGAATGGTTTGTGTTTACGGCCGATTAGGATGCCTTAGATGCCGGTGACTTTCCATGAGGGCAGGTGATTTATACCACTTCTTGGAGATAATAGGTGCGATGTTGATAGCGAGTAAGTCCTCCACAAGTCCTGCGTAATCTCCGATATACAAAGAGCCATTGGTCTTGCACTGATTATCATTCCACGTTGAAAATAGCTTGACTCATGACGTGTTGTCGTATACATTATACACCAGTCTGTTACAGACGGCTCAGGTAACATTTCTAAACTCGCGCAGTGCGCCGCATGTAGCTGCAACACTTGGGCGTCTTTAACTGCACATCTTCAATTTGGACAACGTTTCCCATGCCTTTCTAGCACCCAGTTTGAAATCTCACTGTAGGAGTCATACGCAGTGTTTTGCATCAAGCTGGATCTAAAAATTCTATTTCTTTATCGTTTAAATTACTGTAATGAGCAATGAACTTTTTTTTCCATCAGTCTTTCGATTGCTGTAATGTCGGCAGCCAAGAATTCCTCTCCCGTGCCAACCTTTCCACCTCAGAGTAGCACTTACTGTTGGATATATACCAATCTGTGTGTTCTCCTAGAATGTTTACCCAGCCGGCCGGTGTGGCCGAGCGGTTCTAGGGCGCTTCAGTCTGGAACCGTGCGACCGCTACGGCCACAGGTTCGAATCCTGCCTCGGCCATGGATGTGTGTGATGTCCTTAGGTTAGTTAGGTTTAAATAGTTCTAGGGGACTGATGACCCCAGATGTTAAGTCCCATAGTGCTCAGAGCCATTTGAACCAATGATTACCCTCAACAGCTCCCGCAAGCATGATGCGAGTTGTTCCTTGATGTCTTAACACATGTCTTGTCATACTGTCCGGTCTTCTTGTCAGTGTTCACCATATGTTCCTCTACTCGCCGATTATAAAGAGAACTTCACTTCTTTCCAGTTCATCCAGTTTTCAAGATCCGTGTGTAGTACCACATCTGAAACGCTTCGATTCTCTTCTCGTGTTTTCCAAAATCCATGATTTCCTTCCATAGAATGCTGTGCTCCAAAAGTGCAATTTCGGAAATTACTCCATCAAATTAAGACCGACATTTGAAAATACTAGACTTAATGATCTTTAATTCGTGGGGGACCACGTAATTTACTCGTAGAGCTTTTTGATAAAAATTTCTGCCATTTGACTGTTAATTGTTTTACAGAATCATGAATTTGGCTTTGTAGCCATTCGCAAATGCATGTTGAAATGAAAAAAAGCGTACGTACCATACAGTGTAGGGATCATATAGTGTAGAGCATAAGAACAAGAAGTTACTACGTATTTGAGAACGTTATTTACATATTAAAATACATCTTCGTGCCTGTGACATGTCATCGTCGAAAAAACGTATTTATGGTTTTACAGACCATGGAAGGGCTATGCAAAACACTTGATCCTACCTTAGTACGACCAATAGAACCCAGGACTTATCTGTAAAAAACTGGTTTTTTGCAAAGTGCTTTGGAACATCTTGGGTAGCTGTCGCTTGTATACCGATATCCCCTCATTTTTCTCATCTATGGCAAAGCCTGAAGTCAAACGGGCAAACGCTCTATGGGCAGAGTTGCAAAACTACCGTAGGTTACTGCAGAGTACGGACGTAATACCCGCGCTACCACTACGTTCGGTGTATTGCGTCCGGAGTGGGCGTTACCTTACAACGATCGCTTTCTTTACGTACGCCATCAGGGTCTTATTAGAACCTCTAAAACCCGAAGCGGTGAAATGTCACCCCGGTTCCCAGAACTCCTGAAGATAGACGTTGACTGTGGGTATTGTACCACAGACATAGTCCCTTTGACTGTTCAGAGATGTCACTAACCCTCCCAAAGATATAAACAACGATGCATGGGCAGCGTCTATTAGACGGAGGGGGTCCGACAGCCGATCAGTTCCAGTCATTTCACCAGGAAGGAGGTACGGGTGTTATCTGTAGTTCAATCATGCCTAGACGGTCAATACGTCCGCATTGTTACTTTGTGCCAGAAAAGGCTCTCAACAGGGAAGAGTCCAGGCGTCTCGGAGTGAACTAAAGCGATGTTGTAAGGACATGGAGGAGATGCAAACAGGGACTGTCGATGAGATGCCTCGCTCAGGCCGCCCAAGGGCTACGAGTGCAGTGGATGACCGCTACCCACGGTTTATGGCTCGGAGGAACGCTGACAGCAACGCCACCATGATGAATAATGCTTTTCGTGCAGCCACAGGACGTCGTGTTACTCAAACTGTGCGCAATAGGCTGCACGATGCGTAATTGCACTCCGGGAGTCCATCTTTGCAACCATGACACCATGCAGCGCGGTACAGATAGGCCGAACAACATCCCGAATGGATGGATTGGAATCACGTTCTCTTCACTGAGTTTTGCATATGCCTTCAACCAGACAATCGTCAGAGACGTATTTGGAAGCTACTCGGTCAGGTTGAACGCCTTAGACATACTGTTCAGCGGGAGGTTCCCTGCTGTTTTGGGGTGGCGTTATGTGGGGCCAACGAACGCCGTTGGTGGTCATGGAACGCGCCGTAATGGTTGTACGATGCGTGAATGCCATCCTCCGATCGATAGTGCAACCTCATCGGCAGAATATTAGCTAGGCATTCGTCATCATGGACGACAATTCGTGCCCCCATCATGCACATGTTGTGAATGACTTCCTTCAGTATAACGACGTCGCTCGATTAGAGTGGCTAGCATGTTCTCCAGACATGAACCCTATCGATCATGCCTGGGATAGATTGAAAAGGGCTGTTTATGGACGACGTGACCCACCAACCACTCTGAGGACTTTACGCCGGATCACCGTTGAGGAGCGGGTCAATCTGGACCAACAGTGCCTCGATGAACCTGTGGATAGTACGCCACGACGAATTCAGGCATGCATCAATGCAAGAGGGTGTGCTACTGGGTTTTAGAGGTACCGGTGTGTAGAGTAATCTGGAGCACCACCGCTGGAAGTCTCGTGGCAAAACATACAATTTATAGTTTCCATGAGCAATACAAAGGGCAGAAATGATGTTTATGTTGATCTCTATTCTAATTTTCTGTACAAGTTCCGGAACTCTCGGAACGAAGGTAATGCAAAACTTTTTTTGATGTATGTATAAATGGCTGGGTAACCCACGGAACACTGTTGAATTTTAACGTGAAACAGAGGGATGTTGTGGTAAAAATGAAGGAAGCAGTAGAGATTTAGAATGAGATTTTCACTCCGCAGCGGAGTGTGCGCTGATACGAAACTTCCTCGCAGATTAAAACTGTGTGCCAGACCGAGACTCGAAGTCGGAACCTTTGCCTTTCGCTGGCAAGTGCTCTATCAACTGAGCTACCCAAGCACGACTAACCCCCCCCCCCCCCCTCCTCACAGCTGTACTTCCGCCAGTACCTCGTCTCCTACCTTCCAAACTGGTAAGAGACGAGGTACTGGCGGAAGTAAAGCTGTGAGGAGGGGGCGTGAGTCGTGCTTGGGTAGCTCAGTTGGTAGAGCACTTGCCCGCGAAAGGCAAAGGTCCCGAGTTCGAGTCTCGGTCCGGCACACAGTTTTAATCTGCCAGGAAATTTCAGTAGAGATTAATCATACAGCGCTGGGAAACACAGTTACCTCAACAAAAAAGGAGCATGAAAAAAAGTAACACGAAAATATATCAAACATCGCTTCAATAGTTCACGGAACTCGTATAAAACACGTTTCAGTTATTCATAAACAACTTCCGCATTCACCAGTAATCACAGGAAACTCTTACCTTTGATCACGATGAAGATGGTTCTACTGATTACAAAATGTGGTGAGTTATGTATCTTTTATGGTTGTGCATTTCAACTGTACTTGCAACAAAAAATTGCTTTGGGTGCATAAAAGCGCAGAAGTTACGGGGTCAAATAATTTTATTACTTAAAAAGAGCAATTTATGTTCTGTAAGGAATAAAGCATAGAACGGACGAATACTGAATAATGTTCGGTTCTAATTATGTACGAAACAAACAAGCAAACAAATCAAAAACAAAGTGGCCGGCTCCCAGTTTCTCTCTTTCACATTCATTTATGTGTCTTTCCTGCCGATGCTACCAACACTCTCTTTGCTACAATTACACTATAGGCCATTACAATTGCTACACCACGAAGATGACGTGTTACAGGCGCGAAATTTAACCAACAGGAAGAAGGTGCTGTGATATGCAAATGATAAGGTTTCAGAGCATTCACACAAGGTTGGCGCCGGTGGCGACACCTACAACGTGCTGACATGAGGAAAGTTTCCAACCGATTTCTCATACGCAAACAGCAGTTGACCGGGGTTACCTGGTGAAACGTTGTTGTGATGCCTCGTGTAGGGAGGAGAAATGCGTTCCATCACGTTTCCGACTTTGATAAAGGTCGGATTGTAGCCTATCGCGATTGCGGTTTATCGTATCGCGACATTGCTGCTCGCGTTGGTCGAGATCCAATGACTGTTAGCAGAATATGGAATCGGTGGGTTCAGGAGGATAGTACGGAACGCCGTGCTGGATCCCAATGGCCTCGTATCACTAGCAGTCGAGGTGACAGGCATGTTATCCGCATGGCTGTAACAGATCGTGCAGCCACGTCTCGATCCCTGAGTCAACAGATGGGGACGTATGCAAGACAACAACCATCTGCACGTACAGTTCGACGACGTTTGCAGCAGCATTGACAATCAGCTCGGAGACCATGGCTGCGGTTACCCTTGACGCTGCATCACAGACAGGAGCGCCAGCGATGGCGCATTTAACGATGAACCTGGGTGCACGAATGGCAAAACGTCATTTTTAGGATGAATCCAGTTTCTGTTTACAGCACCATGATGGTCGCATCCGTGTTTGGCGACATCGCGGTCAACGCACATTGGAAGCGTGTATTCGTCATCGTCATACTGGCGTATCACCCGGCGTGCTGGTATGGGGTACCATTGGTTACACGTCTCGGTCACCTCTTGTTTGCATTGACGGGACTTTGAACAGTGGACGTTACATTCCAGATGTTTACGACCCGTGGCTCTACGCTCAATTCGATCCCTGCAAAACCCTACATTTCAGCAGGATAATCCACGACCGCTAGTTGCAGGTCCTGTACGGGCCTTTCTGGATACAGAAAATGTTCGACTGCTGCCCTGGCCAGCACTTTCACCAGATCTCTCACCAATTGGAAACGTCTGGTCAATGGTGGCCAAGCAACTGGCTCGTCACAATAGGCCAGTCACTACTCTTGATGAACTGTGGTATCGTGTTGAAGCTGCATGGGCAGCTGTACCTGTACACGCCACCCGTACTCTGTTTGACTCAATGCCCAGGCGCATCAAAGCCGTTATTACGGGCAGAGGTGGTTGTTCTGGGTCCTGATTTCTCAGGATCTATGCACCCAAATTGCGTGAAAATGTAATCACATGTCAGTTCTAGTATAATATATTTGTCCAATGAATACCCGTTTATCATCTGCATTTCTTGGTGTAGAAATTTTAATGGCCAGTAGTGTACTACCGTTAACCGTTGATATACTACGTCATTTATCCAGTGTACCAATACTACCGTGCCGCAGCTCTACTGATGGGGCTTCTGCTTGCCCCTGTGGGCAGTACGCTTAAGTTAAATTTGCATAAGCAGCAAGGCTTTGATAATGTCATTAGTAATACCTGATGAGGAAATTATAAGAACGGGGGAAACGTGAATGTGGGCGGAGAGCCGCGTGCCCGGCGGCGCGCGGCCCAGCCGGTGCAGGTGCCGGCGGCTGAGTGGCCCTAGGCGCGCAGCCGGAGTTGGCATTGTTCGCGGCTCTCCACGACAGTCGGGAGTGCTCGCGAGGGGCGGTTCTTTGATCGCGGCCACCGCCACCAAGCTCTCCACAATGCGTTTCGCGAGAGAGAGGAGAGGGGCAATAAAGGCCGGCGGCCTGCAGCCAGCCACTCACGCAGCCTCGCCGCAGTTCGTGTTGTTTGCCGCGACCACCGCTCTCGACGCAGCCGGCTAACGCACGGCGCCAGCTGCGGCCCTCCCACGTACGCCCCTGCTCGGCTGCGGATCTCGCACAGTTCTCTTGTTTCATTTTAATATTTAAACTGTTTACCCTTATAAAGGTGAAGTTTTAACTTTTCCCATTTAAGAAATCGTTCGCGCGCGACAGTCGTGAAAGATACTTTCGTTTGACCATCGCACGAAAGGACGTAGTAATAAGCATCGCCGATCTACAGAAACAACTGAAAGAACTGAAAGCAAACACGTCGCCAGGTCCTGATGGAATCCCAGTTCGATATTACAAAGAGCACTCTACGGCGCTGGCCCCTTACTGAGCTTGCCTTTATCGCGAATCTCCGCCCATCGTAGTGTCATACGCGACTGCAAAAAAGCGCAGACGACTCCTGTATATGAAAAGGATAAAACAATGGAATTGCAAAATTACATATGTGAGTAGGTTGTTTAGGTTTTTATGTTGGTAACAGCACGTAGCGCTCTGCATGAAAATCACTGGCTGTGCTGTGTGCAGTCTGTGGCTGGTTGGCATTGTTGGAATATTCGCTATTGTAGTGTTGGGCAGTTGGATCTGAACAGCGCGTAGCGTTGCACAGTTGGAGGTGAGCCGCCAGCAGTGGTGGATGTGGGGAGAGAGATGGCGGAGTTTTGAGAGCGGATGATCTGGACGTGTGTCCATCAGAAAGAGTAAACTTGTAAGACTTGATGTCATGAACTGATATATAATGACTTTTGAACACTATTAAGGTAAATACATCAAAATCTTTCATTTGCTAAGTATTCCTATCAGTAGTTAGTGTCTTCTGTAGTTAGAATTCATTATTTAGCTGCCAGTATTGGCGCTCGCTGTATTGTAGTAGTTCGAGTAACGAAGATTTTTGTGAGGTAAGTGATTCATGAAAGATATAGGTTATTGTTAGTCAGGGCCATTCTCTTGCAGGGATTATTGAAAGTCAGATTCCGTTGCGCTAAAAATATTGCGTGTCAGTTTAGTGATGATCAGAATAACTAAAGAGAGAAATGCCTGAGTACGTTCAGTTTTACTCAGCTGTTTGAAAATCAAATAACGTAAGGGGTTTGCCAGCACAGTAATTCATTAATTTCTCTAATGGGAGGTTACACATACCAATACCTTTAACATCGGTTTGCTGCAGAATCCTTGGACACATTCTCATTTCAAATCTAAAAAATTTCCTCGAGCGTCACATGAGATCCTGCGAACCATGGACGAAGGGCAACAGACGGATTCGATATTCCTAGATTTCCGTAAAGCATATGATACGGTACCACTCCGCCGACTGCTAAGGAAGGTACACCATATGGAGTAGCTCCACAGGTATGTGAGTGGCCCGAAGACGTCTTGTATGTTTTCCTCGATGGCGAGTTTTCGCCGCGCGCGATTAGCCGAGCGGTCTTGGGCGCTGCAGTCATGGACTGTGCGGCTGATCCCAGCAGAGGTTCGAGTCCTCCCTCGGGCATGGGTGTGTGTGTTTGTCCTTAGGATAATTTAGGATAAGTAGTGTGTAAACTTAGGTACTGATGACCTCAGCAGTTAAGTCCCATAAGATTTCACACACATCTGAACATCTGGCGAGTTTTCATCAGAGACAAGAGTTTCGTCAGGAGTGCCCCAGGGAAGCGTAACGGGACAGTTGTTATTTTCTGTATACGTAAATGATCTAGCGGACAGTGTAAGCAGCAGTCTGTCTGCTTAGGATACTGTGGAGTATGAGGAGTTGCAGTCGTTGACTGATTGTAGGAGGATACACGATGCCTTAGACAAATTTTCTAGTTGCTGCGATGAATAGCAGCTGTCTCTAAAGATAGAAAAATGTAAATTAATGCAGATAAGTGGGAAAAACAAATCACTAATGTTCGAATGCGTATTAGAAGTGTGTTGATTGACAGTTACGTCGATTACAAAGCAACATGAAACGGAATGTGCATGTAAGGACTGTAGTAGGGATGACGAATGGTCGACTTCGGTTAGCTGGGAGAATTTCAGGAAAATATGGCTCATCTGTAAAGGACACCGTATGTAGGAGACTACTGCGATCCGTTGTTGAGTACTGTTTCAGTGTTTGGGATCCGCACAGCACATCCGATTGAAGGAAGATATCAAAGCAATCCAATCGCGGCTGCTAGGTTCGAACAACACGCAAGTATTACGGAGATGTTTCGAGAACTCAAATGAGAGCTTCTTTTCGAGCAAGAAAATCTGGGCGACCGGCCTTTGAGGCTGACTGCAGACCGATTCTACTGGCGCCAACGTACATTTCAGCTATGGACCATGAAGATAATATTAGAGAGATTAGGGCTCGTACAGAGGCATACAGGCAGTAGTTTCTCCCTCGCTGTATTTGCGAGTGGAAAGGAAAAGGAAAATACTATTAATAGTAGTGGTACAGAGTATCCTCTGACAGGCACCATGCAGTGCCTCGCGGAGTATGTATGTAGATGAAGATGTAGATTAGGGAGCTGACACTTACTCCGACTGATGTCATAAAACGCGAGACAGACACGTCTCGAATTCCTTGTACAAAGTCTCTGCTGTCCATTGCTGAGAACAATGCACGCGCCAGGAATGCTACTCACGTGCTCTATAGCAGAATATTACACACGCTGTTTTAACAACATTTTAATGAAATAGTCCCGTGAATTTTGTAACTGTGCTGACTTGATGACAGTCGAAAAAGGTAAATACATTATATAGTCTCTCGAACGAAATTTCAGGTTGTAGTTTAGTGAGCGCTAACTTTCTCCTAAAACTACTCAGACATTCACAATGTACACGGGAACCGAGAAAGTGATTGTCAATGAGAGCAGCGGTGCAGTTGCATGCTGAAGTGTACCCAGACCTTGCCAAGCACTCACATTATGTCTTCGCAAACATCATAAAAAAGTTCTAGAAAGTGCAAGTGTGGAGGATAATATGCCGAAAAAAGAAGAGCAGCTGATGAAACAAAAGTAGCAGTAATTCACTTTTCGTCGGCCGCGGTGGTCTAGCGGTTCTGGCGCTGCAGTCCGGAGCCGCGGGTCTGCTACGGTCGCAGGTTCGAATCCTGCCTCGGGCATGGGTGTGTGTGATGTCCTTAGGTTAGTTGGGTTTAAGTAGTTCTAAGTTCTAGGGGACTTATGACCTAAGATATTGAGTCCCATAGTGCTCAGAGCCATTTGAGCCATTTCACTTTTCAGATCTCACTAAAATGCATCTCGGAAGTACGAGACGGATCAACCAAACGGTATTCTACGAACAATACATTCCGTCACATTTCCTTCTCTTCACATTTCATTGCATCTACAATTTCATGGCAATGCGTTCTCCGAATGTTATCTACGGAAAGTGCAAAGTGCTGCGACACATCTACGTAAAATTTTGTTTATGGAAGAAGCATCGTTTACAAACCACGAGCAAATCAATTTTCGCAGTATGCACTACTCGTCAGTTCTAGAGTTTCTAATATATGCTGCTGCCACAGTTGTCGAAAGATACCCCACTGTACGTAAGGTAGTCAGTGTGATACTAAAATGACGGATGTATTTCCGTTTCCGCACATGTAATGACAGGCCCCCTTAGGAGACCATTTCGAGAAAATTGGAATGCTCGTTTAGGAAACGCAAAATGGTCGTCACATTCATCAAACTGAACAAAATGGGTCAAATGGCTTTGAGCACTATGGGACTTAACATCGGAGGTCATCAGTCCCCTAGAACTTCGAACTACTTAAACCTAAGTAACCTAAGGACAGCACACACATCCATGCCCGAGGCAGGATTCGAACCTGCGACCGTAGCGGTCGCGCATCTCCAAACTGAAGCGCCTAGAACCACTCGGCCAGAACGGCAGGCCGAACTTAACACTTTTATACTTTCATCTCTGGAGATAAATAAGACAAGAAGTCTATTAGGGAAGACTGACGCGTCCGAAAGACATGAAATAGCTTACAATACAGTCCTGTGCTACCGTTAACTACAGATGAAATTCAACCTGTAGTTTTGTTTCTCCAGAATCACTGTAAGCACCTGGTATGACAGATGTGATAATAAACATAGGTACCGTATCTGAGTTACCTTTGCCGGCCGCGGTGGTCTAGCGGTTCTAGGCGCAAGTCCGGAACCGCGTGACTGCTACGGTCGCAGGTTCGAATCCTGCCTTGGGCATGGATGTGTGTGATGTCCTTAGGTTAGTTAGGTTTAAGTAGTTCTAAGTTCTAGGGGACTGATGACCACAGATGTTAAGTCCCATAGTGCTCAGAGCCATTTGAACCATTTTTTGAGTTACCTTTCTGCTTAAATCTAATACAATAAGGCAGACGTTTGTAGAACTTCTATTCCTAATAGCGGAACAATGGTTAGCGGCTCCGTTATCTAGATGCTGTTTTTTTGCAAGTCACATACATGTTATGCCGTTGACCGTCTCTTAGAAACTTCTCCCAAAAGAACAGAAAAAATTATGTAGTTCCATTAGAAATTCAGTCGGTGTGATAATTCGGCCACTATAGACAGTAAAAATTACTTGCGAACCTCAGGAAATTCGTCATGCTGTTCGCTATAAGTTGGTGAAAACCGCACCTCGATACATTTATTCATTCTTGGTATATTTGTGGTGGCCTGTCTTAGCTACCTTACCCTGTACACGTAGGTGGCAGAATGTCGTGAGTTAGTCATGTACTTCATAACCATATATTTTACAACATGTACTGTGTTCCAACATCATGAAACTCCTCGAAGAAAACCATCTATTGAGACATTACTACCTCGAGTTCAGAAAATGTCGTTATTATGAAACACAAATGGTTCAAATGGCTCTGAGCACTATGGGACTCAACATCTTAGGTCATAAGTCCCCTAGAACTTAGAACTACTTAAACCTAACTAACCTAAGGACATCACACACACCCATGCCCGAGGCAGGATTCGAACCTGCGACCGTAGCAGTCCCGCGGTTCCGGAATGCAGCGCCAGAACCGCTAGACCACCGCGGCCGGCTATGAAACACAACTGGCTCTTTATTCTGATGAAGTAATGAGTGCTATCGACAGAATATCTCAAGTTGATTCAATATTTCTATATTCCCAATAGGCTATGGACGCTGTGCGCTATGCTTGCTATCCTCCGCTCACTGTTCTCCGTCGGGTAGCGCCACCAGAAAACTCGATATGACCTCAGTGCTGCCTGCGACTCTGATTGAGCGGCGGATCTTTTTAAGCAGCTGCACGCACAGCAATTCCCTCAGGTCCAGTGCATCTACAGATTTATCAAAATTAGTATGGCTGACTATAGTGAGGACATTACACCAACGCAGCACGATGCTACTATATACACTCCTGGAAATTGAAATAAGAACACCGTGAATTCATTGTCCCAGGAAGGGGAAACTTTATTGACACATTCCTGGGGTCAGATACATCACATGATCACACTGACAGAACCACAGGCACATAGACACAGGCAACAGAGCATGCACAATGTCGGCACTAGTAAAGTGTATATCCGCCTTTCACAGCAATGCAGGCTGCTATTCTCCCATGGAGACGATCGTAGAGATGCTGGATGTAGTCCTGTGGAACGGCTTGCCATGCCATTTCCACCTGGCGCCTCAGTTGGACCAGCGTTCGTGCTGGACGTGCAGACCGCGTGAGACGACGCTTCATCCAGTCCCAAACATGCTCAATGGGGGACAGATCCGGAGATCTTGCTGGCCAGGGTAGTTGACTTACACCTTCTAGAGCACGTTGCGTGGCACGGGATACATGCGGACGTGCATTGTCCTGTTGGAACAGCAAGTTCCCTTGCCGGTCTAGGAATGGTAGAACGATGGGTTCGATGACGGTTTGGATGTACCGTGCACTATTCAGTGTCCCCTCGACGATCACCAGTGGTGTACGGCCAGTGTAGGAGATCGCTCCCCACACCATGATGCCGGGTGTTGGCCCTGTGTGCCTCGGTCGTATGCAGTCCTGATTGTGGCGCTCACCTGCACGGCGCCAAACACGCATACGACCATCATTGGCACCAAGGCAGAAGCGACTCTCATCGCTGAAGACGACACGTCTCCATTCGTCCCTCCATTCACGCCTGTCGCGACACCACTGGAGGCGGGCTGCACGATGTTGGGGCGTGAGCGGAAGACGGCCTAACGGTGTGCGGGACCGTAGCCCAGCTTCATGGAGACGGTTGCGAATGGTCCTCGCCGATACCCCAGGAGCAACAGTGTCCCTAATTTGCTGGGAAGTGGCGGTGCGGTCCCCTACGGCACTGCGTAGGATCCTACGGTCTTGGCGTGCATCCGCGCGTCGCTGCGGTCCGGTCCCAGGTCGACGGGCACGTGCACCTTCCGCCGACCACTGGCGACAACATCGATGTACTGTGGAGACCTCACGCCCCACGTGTTGAGCAATTCGGCGGTACGTCCACCCGGCCTCCCGCATGCCCACTATACGCCCTCGCTCAAAGTCCGTCAACTGCACATACGGTTCACGTCCACGCTGTCGCGGCATGCTACCAGTGTTAAAGACTACGATGGAGCTCCGTATGCCACGGCAAACTGGCTGACACTGACGGCGGCGGTGCACAAATGCTGCGCAGCTAGCGCCATTCGACGGCCAACACCGCGGTTCCTGGTGTGTCCGCTGTGCCGTGCGTGTGATCATTGCTTGTACAGCCCTCTCGCAGTGTCCGGAGCAAGTATGGTGGGTCTGACACACCGGTGTCAATGTGTTCTTTTTTCCATTTCCAGGAGTGTATTACTGTGTGTCAGCAACAAATATAAGGATACCAACATTCAAGACGATTTGTTACAACTAAGAACTTTACTCTGTTTATATGTATCACAGAAGAAACCATCGCATTGGAAGTTATGTATAGCTCTATTATGAAGTGTATATAATATAAATAAACTTATTAATGCGTTATCTTGTTGTAGACGTCTAGCTGTGTTTATTGGCCAGCTCCATTACCGACCCAACACACTGGATTCGTGATGTACTGCCCGAAAGGTCACAGTTCGTACTAACTGATGGAAAATCATCTAATGAAACCGAAGTGATATCTGGGGATCCCCAAGGAAATGTTATAGGCCCTCTGCTGGTATAATCTATATAAACGAGTTATGAATCTCAACTGCCCTATTAGATTGTTTGCAGATGATTCTGTCGTTTACTGTGTAGTAAAATAGTCAGAAAATCGAAACTAAATGCAGTTTCTTTTTTCAGCAAGATATCGGCATGGTGTGATACATAGCAACTCGCAAAAGTGTGAGGTTCTCTATATGAGTACCAACAAAATTGCATTAAATTTCGGTTGCAGGCTATTCCATTTCAAGTCGGACGAGAAATGAGGAAACTGACTTTGTATTTTTTAAATTAATTAATAATTTAAAAATGTCAATTATTGTAAAAGAAAACAACTTTCACAAAGTCATCTCTTAAATATTTACTACTTTTACAGTTAAAATTGGGTAAATTTTGCGTAATTTTTCCGACTCGGGCAATTTGTCTGCCTTGTGACTCAGAACCTTATATTGGATTTCAGTGAACTGGAATTCATTTTTAAGCTGAATATCTGTTCTTGATGGAAGTATATAACAACAATGTAACAATAATCAATATATTTTTAAAAAGTTTTCATTCGTATATTGAGCATAAACACCATTTTCATAAAGACTGAACTTAATTGTCTTGAATCTTTTTTTATTACACACTGATTTCAGTTTTAAGATCTATGGAGCCCCTATGTCTGAAACTTGGGAAAAAATAATTAAGTAATAAATATTTAAGCTCACGGTGTACTTAGGTTGCGATGGGTTGCAGTGAAACATAAGCAGTAGGGGATCGAAAACGGCGTCGTCGTGACTCAGGTGTGTTGCCGTTGCTTCTGTTTACTTTTCATTTTTTCTACAGCTCTCTATTGACGACACCATACAAAGTTTACTGATATTGTTTTTGAATCAAATGATGAACGATATGGCATATTTTTTATCCCACTTTAAAATGGTACTATTTTTTAGAAAAAATATGAAAAGTGATGGAATTTAACATTAAATTTAAGTTAAAAAAATACCAGATGAATACCACCTCAATCTATACAATACTACCTAAATTTTGATTTTTTTGCGAGAATTTTACTTCGAAAAGTTTCTGAGCTACGAGGCTCAAAACCGCGGGATTTTAATTGAACTACTATAACTTAGACCCTTAAAAACACGGAAGCACGTGTTTATCACAGCTGCGAGTTTGCAAAAGATGACAGTTTCCCGAAATGAGATGGAACTGTACTTACACGGTATGACATAAACTGAAAGGTTGTTGCTGCGACTAAATATTTAGGGATTACAATCACGAACAACTTAAATTAGATCCACTACTGGAAAAGTCGTCAATGACGAAAACTGCTACAGTTGTAAAAATAATTTATTTTTAAAAAGAGGCAAGAGCCGTTTCAATACCTGTGTCCCATTTTCAGGTGCACAAAGGATACCTTACTGAGCTTAAAATAGGTTAAAATATGTTAAAATAGTACATCCCTGGTACGTAGCATGAAACACGATATCCTCTTCAGTACTACGTCTGCCACAAAGCCTTTTGCAGAGGAAGACCAGTAATACAAGCACACCCACCAGACCCGCAACAAACACTGTCCGAAGTTGAAAATCGAAGTCCTCTTCCGCGAAATGCGTTCTGGCAGACCTACGATTCAAGAGGATATCCTGTTTCGTGCTGTGTACGAGGAGTGTACTATTCTAACATATTTTAACTTCATTTATGCATCCTTTATGGACACACATTTTAATGTCATCTGGAGATGGGACACAATCACTGGAACCGGGCTGTGCTTTTCCTTTTTGGAAATAAATAATTTTTACAAGTGTAGCAGAGTTTATCATTGATGACGAACATTAGTTGTAGATCCAGAATGAGATTTTCACTCTGCAGCGGAGTGTGCGTTGATATGAAACTTCCTGGCAGATTAAAACTGTGTGCCGCACCGAGACTCGAACTCGGGACCTTTGGCTTTCGCGGGCAAGTGCTCTACCAACCTCTTTTTTTCTTTTTTTTTCTAGTAAGGAACCGCTGCAGGAGTAGGACGACGGGTAGGGCAGGGGTCGACACCCGAAGCCTGGCCATCCCGCCGCCAACAAACTGAGCTACCCAAGCACGACTCACACCCCGTCCTCACAGCTTTAGTTCTGCCAGTACCTCGTCTTCTACCTTCCAAACTTTACAGAAGCTCTCCTGCGAACCTTGCAGAACTAGCACTCCTGAAAGAAAGGATATTGCGGAGACATGGCTTAGCCACAGCCTGGGGGATGTTTCCAGAATGAGATTTTCACTCTGCAGCGGAGTGTGCGCAAAGGTCCCGAGTTCGAGTCTCGGTCCGGCACACAGTTTTAATCTGCCAGGAAGTTTCATTGGTTGTCGATTTTCCATCAAGAGAAACAAGCAGAAGGTTGCGTTTCATTGACAGAACACTTGAAAGATGTAACAACAGTATCAGAGAGATTGCCTACACTACGCTTCTGCGGCCCCTTCTGGAGTATTACTGCGCAGGGCAGGATCGTTACCACACAGAATTGGTGTAGAACTTCGAAAAAGTTCGAAGGCGGGCCGCTCGTTTTGAATTATCGCGACATAGGGAGGAGAGTACCACGGATACGATAAGCGAGTTGGGGTGGCAATGATTAAAATAATATGCGTTTTTCATTGCAGCGAAATATTTTCACGATATTTCAATGACGAACTTTCTTCTCCGATTAAGAAAATATTTTTTGACTCCCACCTAGAGATGAAGAGATGACCAGTTTGATGAAGTTAGAGGAATCAAAGCTCGCATAGAAAGACTGAGCCATTGTTTTTTTACATGTGTCATTCGTGTGTGGAACGCACGAGAAAGTGATTATATGAACCCTGTGCGAAGAAATTAAGTGTGAATAACCTGGATGTACACTACTGGCCATTAAAATTGCTACACCACGAAGATGACGTGCTACAGACGCGAAATTTAACCTACAGGAAGACGATACTGTGATATGCAAATGATTAGCTTTTCAGAGCTTTCACATAAGGTTGGTGCCGGTGGCGACACGTACAACGTGCTGACATACGGGAAGTTTCCAACCGATTTCTCATACACAAACAGCAGTTGACCGGCGTTGCCTGGTGAAACGTTGTTGTGATGCCTCGTGTAAGGAGGAGAAATGCGTATCATCACGTTTCCGACTTTGATAAAGGTCGGATTGTAGCCTATAGCGATTGCGGTTTATCGTATCGCGACATTGCTGCTCGCGTTGGTCGAGATCCAATGACTGTTAGCAGAATATGGAATCGGTGGGTTCAGGAGGATAGTACGTAACGCCGTGCTGGATCCGAACGGCCTCGTATCACTAGCAGTCGGGATGACAGGCATCTTATCCACATTGCTGTAACGGATCGTGCAGCCACGTCTCGAACCCTGAGTCAACAGATGGGGACTTTTGCAAGACAACAACCATCTGCACGAACAGTTCGACGACGTTTGCAGCAGCATCGAATATCAACTCGGAGACCATGGCTGCGGTTAGACTGCCCGCATCTCGTGGTCGTGCGGTAGCGTTCTCGCTTCCCACGCCCGGGTTCCCGGGTTCGATTCCCGGCGGGGTCAGGGATTTTCTCTGCCTCGTGATGGCTGGGTGTTGTGTGATGTCCTTAGGTTAGTTAGGTTTAAGTAGTTCTAAGTTCTATGGGACTGATGACCATAGATGTTAAGTCCCATAGTGCTCAGAACCATTTGAACCATTTTTTTGCGGTTAGACTTGACGCTGCATCACAGACAGGGGCGCTAGCGATGGTGCACTGAATGACGAACCTGGGTGCACGTCATTTTTTTGGATGAATTCAGGTTCTGTTTACAGCATCATGATGGTCGCATCCGCGTTTGGCGACATCGCGGTGAACGGACATTGGAAGCGTGTATTCGTCGTCGCCATACTGGCGTATCACCCGGCGTGATGGTATGGGATGCCACTGGTTACACGTCTCGGTCACCTCTTGTTCGCATTGACGGCACAATGAACAGTGAACGTTACATTTCAGATGTGTAACGACCCGTGGCTCTACCCTTCATTCGATCCCTGCAAAGCCTTACGTTTCGGCAGGATAATGCACGACCGCATGTTGCAGGTCCTGTACGGGCCTTTCTGGACACAGAAAATGTTCGACTGCTGCCATGGCCAGCACATTCTCCAGATCTCTCATCAATTGAAAACGTCTGGTCAATGGTGGCCGAGCAACTGGCTCGTCTCAATACACCAGTCACTACTCTTGATGAACTGTGGTATCGTGTTGAAGCTGCGTGGGCAGCTGTACCTATACACGCCATTCAAGCTCTGTTAGACTCAACGCCCAGGCGTATCAAGGTCGTTATTACGGCCAGAGGTGGTTGTTCTGGGAACTGATTTCTCAGGATCTATGCACCCAAACTGCGTGAAAAGTAATCACATGTCAGTTGTAGTAGATTTGTCCAATGAATACCCGTTTATCATCTGCATTTCTTCTCGGTGTAGCAATTTTAATGGCCAGTAGTGTAGGTTTATGGTCGGTGTCGGTGAACAATCTTCATTAGCCGTGTACAATAATTTCTTCTTTGGTAGTAGCTACAGTGACGATACACGAGTGGGGAACCCTGAGGCGCAGCTCGTAGTGACTGTAGTGCACGCAGATGCGACCGACAGACGGGTAGCGGCGGCCGACTCGCCTCGCGATCCGGAAGCAGTTCCGCGCGGCAGGGCGGCGCCGTGCCCGGTGTGAGGCAGGAAGCGCCCGGCGGCCTCGGCCTGGCTGGTCTTTTTGCAGCGCCGCGCCACGTCGGCACACGCCCGCCGCCACCTTTCGCGAGCCGCCTACGACACGGCGAGGCGAGGCCCCGCCGTTGCGCAACTGCCGGCGCGCAGATAGCTTCCTGCAGCAGACTAGCTATGCACACACGGCTGCACCTGTGCAAAGTGCGCACGCCACCCGCTTTCCTTTTTATTTTTACTACTTTTCATTCCCTCCTGTTACAGTGAAGAGCGGGCTGTTCGAAGACTACGATTATGCCCTTTTCAGACGATGTACTATGTTATTCTGTTCGCATCTTTGTATTAATATCTGTGTGTTGCTGGGTGTATTCTTGTATCTTCCAGTTGGAAATCAATTTGGAGGGTCTTGTTGAGGGCGGTCTTGGTATTCATCTTACAGCCATGGAAAACTTCCTAAGAACTCTGCCGGTGTTGACATCATCTGTACAGCTGCTCTCGTCTCACGCATACACATCCTGTCACCATTCGCGCTGTTGATTTTTATCTTAATTTTTTCATCGGTGGCCAGTTTCTTTGCAGGTCTATTTCGTCCGTTTGAGACCTTCGGTTAATCAGCTCGCGTCGGGGTGAAACGTCGTTCTGTCCACGTACATATGCCCCTTACTGCAAGGTGCTGGCGACCGAAGTGGCCGTACGGTTCTAGGCGCTGCAGTCTGCAACCGCGAGACCGCTACGGTCGCAGGTTCGAATCTTGCCTCGGGCATGGATGTGTGTGATGTCCTTAGGTTAGTTAGGTTCAATTAGTTCTAAGTTCTAGGGGACTAATGACCTCAGAAGTTGAGTCCCATAGTGCTCAGAGTCATTTGAACCATTTTTTGCAAGCTGCTCCATTTTGTTCCAAGTCTTTTATAGTGGCATATCTACCAGAGTACAGAAGAATGATGAAGATTAGCGGGGTAGATCACATAACTAATGAGGAGGTATTGAATAACATTGGGGAGAAGGGGAGCTTGTGGCACAACTTGACTAGAAGAAGGGATCCGTTGGTAGGACATGTTCTGAGACATCGAGGGATCACCAATTTAGTATTGGAGGGCAACGTGGAGGGTAAAAATCGTAGAGGGAGACCAAGAGATGAAAACATTAAGCAGATTCAGAGGGATGTAGGCTGCAGTAGGTACTGGGAGATGAAGAAGCTTGCACAGGATAGAGTAGCATGGAGAGCTACATCAAATCACTCTCAGGACTGGAGACCACAACAACAACAACAACAACATCTACCAGAGGTTAGCGTTCAGTTTCATTTTAAACGTCCGGAAAAAAAGAAAAAAAATTCTCCGTGGACTGTCCATTCTCTGTGTTTATTATGGCCGCTTATCAACAGACATTCGCGGTTTCAATGTATAATGATAATCGATAATACAGTGGTATTTTACTGCTAAGAAACCAACCTGGATCGTGTTCCGCAGTAAACTGTAAGTATTTGCACGCAAAATTCCAACTGGTCAGGCTTTGTTAATGCTTTCTATACCTGTCGTGTATCGTTGAGCAGGCATAGGCTGAACAAAACTTTTGGAGTTTACAAGCAAGGCAACCAGATATAGTCTCAAGTTCATTGTACACTTCGGGCTTAAACAGGCTGGTCGAGGAAATGCTTAAGGTCTGTTGTGAGTATCTGTAGCGCAACGTTATCCAAACCTATGTTCTGATCTGTCACTACTTTCCTTTTATATTTTTGGTATGTCTCTGAAGCGTGATTAAAATTAGAGTGCTCATGATAGCGTGATAAAGTTTGTGAATCAGCAAGTTCGAACGACATCTTAATGGAGATGTGCTTACCCCAGGTGCTTTTCACTCATCTGTTGTGTTTGTTTCGAATGATCGGTTTAGATATACTAAGCAAAAGCTCTTGAACTAAGAAATACTTTTCAGCCTCAGTTGAAAATAACATCAACATTACGTCTTTCTGACTTGTTTGATCTTTTCTGCCCGCGTCCCGTTCGTAACCCGTTACATATGGAAATATTTCTGTGCGTCTCTCTTGCTGCCACAGCGCCAGCTTTGCACCTGGTGGCCAAAAAGGAACTACTTATTTCCAGCGCAAAATGGTTCCGCATTGACGCATTAGATGATGTAACAAGTTTTGCTGCCATATAATATTCACAGCCCACATTGCATCTCTGTTAGTAGCTGCACTTTAATTGTATGGCTGGCTGGTTCAAATGGCTCTGAGCACTATGCGACTTAACTTCTGAGGTCATCAGTCGCATAGAACTGAGAACTAATTAAACCTAACCAACCTAAGGACATCACACACATCCATGCCCGAGGCAGGATTCGAACCTGCGACCGTAGCGGTCACGCGGTTCCAGACTGAAGCGCCTTTAACCGCACGGCTACACCGGCCGGCACTTTAATTGTAACTAACCCGTACATGCACTTGAGTGATACTGTCTGTAGGACTTGTGGCTAAAAATGTAGTTTACAAAATCTGTTTACAAGACGGTCACTAAGTCCTATGGCAGTATGGCTAGTCTCTGGTAAATACATGAGGTAGCAGAAATACATACAAGGCAAATGACGTATCCTTTACTGTTGTCTCTGTTTAGTACTGCCAAATTACTTACGAGTGATGGCAAGACAGTCCACAATTTCTACATCTATATTTTACCAGCCATTGTGCGTCTGTGACAGAGGACGCTTTGTGTACTACTGTCACTTCCTACCACCCCTCCTCCTCCCTATTCCATTTGCGGAAGAACGATGTCGATGCACTTCTGTTCTATATGAACTCCAATTTGTGTACTTTTTTTATGTCGTCATTTCGTGATATGCGCATAAAGGAAGAAGCCACATACAGATACATTTAACTGCCCCTACCGCTGGGTTTTATGAAACACAAAACGCCTTCAAAATGGTTCAAATGGCTCTGAGAACTATGGGACTTAACAGCTGAGGTCATCAGTCCCCTAGAACTTAGAACTACTTAAACCTAGTGCTCTGAGCACTATGGGACTTAACATCTGAGGTCATCAGTCCCCTAGAACTTAGAACTACTTAAACCTAACTAACCTGAGGACACCACACACTTCCATGCCCGAGGCAGGATTCGAACCTGCGACCGTAGCAGTCGCATGGGTCCGGACTGAAGTGCCTAGAACCGCTCGGCCACCGCGGCCGGCGCATAATGGAAGATGATCTGCAGAGATAACGAACTGTTAGTACGAGGACTGTTGGTTGCAAAACAGTCTAATGGAGCTAAAGCTTTCTTCAGTTGATGTCAGCAGGTCACAATAATGATCACCTAACTGCGATGAGAGTCACTATGAATAAGGTTCTTCCGACGTCGAATGTTCAAAAACATAAAAAATAATATACGTCAAGTCGAATAAATATCTCGTGCTAACTATAACCATGGTCATGACAGTAGACATAACGTGATTTGGGCGTTTTCCTTTTGCGCCATATGTGAACTGAATAGGAAGAACTTGAATGATGATCGTACGATATGTACCCGACGATACACTGCCTATGGTGTTTATAAACTACGGATTTAGGTGCAGACGTGTGGACGAACATCTAGGATGTATTAAAAGGTGAACATCCAGGATGGTCACTTCTCAGCTTAATTGACTGCTGGATAGATAGACAGTTTTTCTCTCAACTATTCTGTCTCGAAGCGTCGTCGGTATGCTATACATTTTTACGTGTTCGGAACAAAGACAGGTATTCACTCTGATACCAATGTGTCCAGCTCTGTGCCTGTCTATTGCATCCACAGCATGTAGATCTCTACACATAGACGTACCAAAAAGTAAATCCTTAACACTACTGGCAGGGAAGCTTGTTGGTACTGGCTCAGTAATCTTTTTAAGCTGTGCAGCTATTGAGATCAACCTTATAAAGTTATAAAAATGGACTTTTTGGCCAAAGCCGCGTGGAGGGAAGTGAACGGCACTTGTTCCCGCTTGATTCGCACGGCGGAGATGGCGGCCCCAGACAAGTGTTGCGCGGCGACCTCGCTGTTGACGGAACGATAAACTAGGATAAGAAAAGAGAAGTGAGTGCCTGCGCCGTGCCGCCGCGTGAGCCAAGCGACCTTGCTCCGTCTGTGTTTACGTCTGGCGGTTGGGCTCAGCTCCGCGAGGCGCCAAGTGCACCGGAGCAAAACACGGCGGCCGGCAGGTGCGGTGCCGACGTGGCCCCTGCAGCCTGGCTCAGGCGAGGATTCTTCCAAAAGTAAGGTAACGGGAAAAAGTTTATTCAGAAAATCAGCGATATACACTGAAATGACGAAGGTCACGGGGTTCCTCCTAATGTCGAGTCGGACCTCCTTCTGCCCCTCGTAGTGCTGCAACTGGACATGGACTCAACAAGTCGTTGCAGAAATACTGAGCCGTGCTGCATCTGCAGGCGTCCATAATTGCTGTTCTGTGGCTCAAATGGCTCTGAGCACTATGGGACTTAACATCTAAGGTCATCAGTCCCCTAGAACTTAGAACTACTTAAACCTAACTAACCTAAGGACATCACACACATCCATGCCCGAGGCAGGATTCGAACCTGCGACCGTAGCGGTGGCGCGGTTCCAGACAGAGGCGCCTAGAACCGCGCGGTCACACCGGCCGGCTGCTGTTCTGAGGAATACATTCTCTTCCGTTGTTATTGTTTATGATTTTTGTCCACTGCGGTGTGCACGAAAAAGGGTCGACGAGTGTTTCTTGTGCTCAACTATGCAAGAACAGTGTCATATGTGAATTATTGTCTCGCCTTCATACAAAATATATTGGTGCACACGCTCTCGCTGATTCGATGATATATAGACCAGTACGTTAACATGAAGAGACTCGATTTGTCTCAGACAAAAAAGTCTAGAAAATGAAATGATATAAGAGAGAATAAGAGGAGCGCCAGAACAAAACCCGATAAATCCACTCTTGCTGTATTCGCGTGTTTGAGCTGCAGGGGGGACATACGGGGGTAATGCATGCTGCCACAAAATAATTTTCAGCACAACGCGACATCACGTGTTTATATCGTCAACTGAAAAACGCAACTGAATCAAAATCCTATAACTCCCAGGAAGCACTTATTTGACGCTCGGAAAACAACGTTTAACTCTGTGGTTGCACAAGTGCTGAACGTGGTATAAAACCAAAATATAGGAGCAGATAGTACGATGTAGAACATTATAGTCCCTCAGGGCATTCACTGAAAACGTATGGAGACGTCTGGTTTTGATACAACCGCTCGGAATTATCGGACTTCGATACCACCGCCCTGGAGTAGTCCAGCAAGGAACACACTATTGAGACCACAAGGCAGGTTTTATTGGCAACAAACACGTTTTATAATTACATAATGCAATATAGTTCTTACAGGGTGTTTCAAAAATGACCGGTATATTTGAAACGGCAATAAAAACTAAACGAGCAGCGATAGAAATACACCGTTTGTTGCCGGCCGAAGTGGCCGTGCGGTTACAGCCGCTGCAGCCTGGAACCGCAAGACCGCTACGGTCGCAGGTTCGAATCCTGCCTCGGGCATGGATGTTTGTGATGTCCGTAGGTTAGTTAGGTTTAACTAGTTCTAAGTTCTAGGGGACTAATGACCTCAGAAGTTGAGTCCCATAGTGCTCAGAGCCATTTGAACACCGTTTGTTGCAATATGCTTGGGACAACAGTACATTTTCAGGCAGACAAACTTTCGAAATTACAGTAGTTACAATTTTCAACAACAGATGGCGCTGCAAGTGATGTGAAAGATATAGAAGACAACGCCGTCTGTGGGTGCGCCATTCTGTACGTCGTCTTTCTGCTGTAAGCGTGTGCTGTTCACAACGTGCAAGTGTGCTGTAGACAACATGGTTTATTCCTTAGAACAGAGGATTTTTCTGGTGTTGGAATTCCACCGCCTAGAACACAGTGTTGTTGCAACAAGACGAAGTTTTCAACGGAGGTTTAATGTAACCAAAGGACCGAAAAGCGATACAATAAAGGATCTGTTTGAAAAATTTCAACGGACTGGGAACGTGACGGATGAACGTGCTGGAAAGGTAGGGCGACCGCGTACGGCAACCACAGAGGGCAACGCGCAGCTAGTGCAGCAGGTGATCCAATAGCGGCCTCGGGTTTCCGTTCGCCGTGTTGCAGCTGCGGTCCAAATGACGCCAACGTCCACGTATCGTCTCATGCGCCAGAGTTTACACCTCTATCCATACAAAAGTCAAACGCGGCAACCCCTCAGCGCCGCTACCATTGCTGCACGAGAGACATTCGCTAACGATATAGTGCACAGGATTGATGACGGCGATATGCATGTGGGCAGCCTTTGGTTTACTGACGAAGCTTATTTTTACCTGGACGGCTTCGTCAATAAACAGAACTGGCGCATATGGGGAACCGAAAAGCCCCATGTTGCAGTCCCATCGTCCCTGCATCCTCAAAAAGTACTGGTCTGGGCCGCCATTTCTTCCAAAGGAATCATTGGCCCATTTTTCAGATCCGAAACGATTACTGCATCACGCTATCTGGACATTCTTCGTGAATTTGTGGCGGTACAAACTGCCTTAGACGACACTGCGAACACCTCGTGGTTTATGCAAGACGGTGCCCGGCCACATCGCACGGCCGACGTCTTTAATTTCCTGAATGAATATTTCGATGATCGTGTGATTGCTTTGGGCTATCCGAAACATACAGGAGGCGGCGTGGATTGGCCTCCCTATTCGCCAGACATGAACCCCTGTGACTTCTTTCTGTGGGGACACTTGAAAGACCAGGTGTACCGCCAGAATCCAGAAACAATTGAACAGCTGAAGCAGTACATCTCATCTGCATGTGAAGCCATTCCGCCAGACACGTTGTCAAAGGTTTCGGGTAATTTCATTCAGAGACTACGCCATATTATTGCTACGCATGGTGGATATGTGGAAAATATCGTACTATAGTGTTTCCCAGACCGCAGCGCCATCTGTTGTTGAAAATTGTAACTACTGTAATTTCGAAAGTTTGTCTGCCTGAAAATGTACTGTTGTCCCAAACATATTGCAACAAACGGTGTATTTCTATCGCTGCTCGTTTAGTTTTTATTGCCGTTTCAAATATACCGGTCATTTTTGAAACACCCTGTATATTATCAAAGTCAGTTCATCTTCGAAACAATCACACTGTTCATCTGAAGGTAGTTTTCCTTCATCAGCGTCTTCTTCGTGGATTTCACTATCATTAAGCAGGTTCTTGTACCACAGGAAACGGGCATCCATTGCCCAGTTCTTTCCATATTGCTTGACCAGCAAACCTCGCAAATCATGTTTCTTGGCCGCCGTGAGACTATGCCGTACATGTACAGTCTCCAATGTCGGTGGATGGTTTCTGCGGCCCTTCAAAATACAGAACCGCTTCCTTTCCGCAGTTTAATGCTTGTAATTACTGTAGCATTTTAACTGGACTAATGTTTTTGCCTGTATGTTCTGTCCTTTTCCCTGAATGACGATGTATTTCTTGAAGTTACATCGTTTTATGTCTCTTAATCCAGAGACCTTTCTGTAGGATTCTCCAAGGGATTTAATATTTTGTAAGACAGTCCTGTCCTAAGGTTCGTACAGTACCACGCTCCTTGTATATAGTTTGATATTCGTCAATATGTGTTATAACCGGCGTTGTCCTAACGTGCTTTTCAACTCGACCGAACACAAGGTCTGCCGGGAGAAAGCTATGGCCTCTTACGGAAATATCAAATTTATTTCCTCTAATTGTGCAGGTGATTTGTTGGCAAGCCAGAACATGATTGTGTGTATGATGTGTGAATTTTTGTTTTGACCCTCACACCCATCACAGAATAATCTCAACATTCTTGTTCCGTCCAATGCCAACGAATCCAAGTAATGGAGGATTACTGAAACAACGTCCGTAGCCCCTCTGCCGCTTACGTACTCGGTCCATTGATAAAACGTTGGGTTTCACGAGTCAATTTCGACGAAACAAAGAGTATAGAAACTGCTGTGTCGAGCATAAAATGATTCTTGGATAGGTGTTCGTGGCAGGGGTTGGACTTGTTGTAAGTCAAAACAAAATGACACTGAATCAGTATCACTGGTTTTACACAAGTTATAAAATGCCTTTGTACATAAGGTATGTACTCGTTTCTCCGTCATTAAGACACTCTTCCTATGAGGATCTGCATCCTTTATTTTTTGTGCTAGTACTGCAAGCATCAGACGAAGGTGACCGAAAACCAGTATTAAACGAGCACGTAAATACCTCGTGAAACATAGACTTCTTGATCTACAAAAGCAGACGAACCGAATCGTTGTATAGTTTCTTTAGTTTCGTTTGACTTAATTTAAAGGACAAATAAATACTTTTGGATTTACTTCTGTTATAGTGGCTCTCAGTTGCCGGAAGTTTACCTAAAAATTCTTTCAATTTTACCTTCTTCTCAGCTGATTTTACGAGCTTCCGGTCCACACCTCGTCGTTCTTTAGGAATCCGTCCCTCCAACACTGTCTTAGCTGTTGCAAGCACCCTACCCTTTGACTGAAAACACCTTCATAAACAATTCTTTACATACAGGTCTATTTTTTCTTACATCCGTTAGGTAATATGTTGTACTAAATGTACGTCCTCTCCTTTCCTTTCCTGGTGATACGCCACTTTCTATTCGCCGCCGTGGTGCGTGTACTGCAATTAAACGGGTAAGGAACACGTCCTGTGCCACTTCTGAATGATTATTATAAAACGTTTGCCTGTTTCAAAGAAGATATTTCATCGATATTCTTGAACATTGTAACTTTGCTGAATTATGGTTCAAATGGCTCTGAGCACTATGGGACTTAACATCTGAGGTCATCAGTCCCCTAGAACTTAGAACTACTTAAACCTAACTAACCTAAGGACATCACACACATCCATGCCCGAGGCAGGATTCGAACCTGCGACCGTAGCAGTCGCGCGGTTCCTGACTGGAGCGCCTAGAACCGCTTGACCACCGCGGCCGGCGCTGAATTATGTTTTGCAAGGCAATGCAAGGTCTAATCCTACAGGATCAGCACCACGAACTTACAAAAAGCAAGCAACCCTTATAAACCATGAAGGTCAAATGCCCCAATAATGTAATACGACAATACGTTTACCATACATACCGGTTTGCTCATTCCACTGCTGCTTTCCTTTCTCGTCCTCTGGGTCGGAGCAGGCCTATGTTAATTATCTTTCACTATGCGTCCTTCATCCATTTTACACCCCACAATACCACAACCCCAACGTGTTACATGTAGCTATGACGGAGCCGTATTACTGTCTGGATGTTTGCCCCACTTGACTGGCAGCAAATGATCAGTGTCGAAACACTCCTATAGTCGCAGTACGATAGTATCGAACTACGCTGCCTAAACAAAACCCGGTATATCCAATGCGGTCGGAGCATGATCCGATAACTTCAAGCGGTCGGGTCACAACCAGATATCTCCCTTTCGTTGCGTTTAATATCTGGGTAACAGAAAGAGAAATCTGGTAATCGATTGGACACACTGAATTGTGTTTCCTGTTACTGTGCCATGGTGTGTTTCTTCTTTTCATAGCTTGTGCAGCCACTCAGAGATCACTATTTGTTACTTTCTGCATTAACAGCAAATGTGAATTTATCGGTTTTTGTTCCGGCGCTCCTCAACTGAAACTATACAAAATAACGGTAGTGCGTTGCCTGACCAATTCAGATACTGCTGCTCGTCAGTACTGCAATGGCCGGAGCAGTCTCTGCATGATTGAGAGAGCGATCCTGCAATGTTCTTTTTCTATCTCTCATGAATCATGGATTCATTTATCGAGATACTTAAACTCACAGAGTAAAAGGCGCTGGAGTTCCGATAATCCCCACCAGCTACATGGAGAGTCTCTGGATGGCGTAAAATGCAAGAGTACACACTTGGAAATTCGTCAATGACAGTATTACGAAGTGGTGTTGATCACAGCATCGGTTACTAGCCTCATATTAGAGACTTCGACCAACCTTAAGCGACATTTCCTTAAGTAAGGTATAAAAGTCAGCGCAAAATAATTCTGTTTCGTTGTCTAGGTTAGGGAGGTCAGGTGGGAAGAATAGCGTTTGATACACATCGACGATGAGATATTTGGGGACGTATCACAAACGCGGATTGCCGAAGGATGGTTAAGGAAATCGGGCCGTCTCCTTTTCAAAGAAACCACTCCAACCTTTGCCGCAGTCGATTTATGGAAACTAAGGAGAATCTCAATCTGTGTGGTGAGGCGGTGATATGAACCAACGTCCTCCCGAATGCACCCCTAGCGTCTTTCTTAAATACTGCGCCACATTGCTTGGTGCCTGTTGCTGTCTCAAAAGTCTGTGAAACTGCACTATGTTTTGACGGCAATAACGAAATATGTGTCAATATATATAAATTTAAATGCATGCTTATAATAACTTTCTTCTTTATATTTTATTATTGCTTGGAACATTGGAAAGGATGAAACCTCGGTTTCGTCGGTGCTGTGAGTTTGTGGCAGAAGTTTATTCGGATACAAGTTTATAGCGGCTGTGGAACCTAAAATACTTTCTTTTCAAAAGCTTGGAGCTCTAGCTAAACTATGTATCAGCGAGGTAGGTTAAGTATGTTCCCTCCCTTCCGTTTGCATAAGGAGGTGACTGATTCCCAAGTGACAAAGAAAACATCGGGACCTCAGTATGTACTAAGCTACGACATCGCAAAATACAGAGTTCTACTCGTGTAAACATCATTTGGAGAGGCAACGGGCGACATGGTGGAAGCGTACATCATGTGCGCAGTTTGTCCCGATCTTCGTGATATGATCGTAGCCGTGCAGTACTTAGCCTAACACGAGCGTCTTCCAGGCGAACTAGCTACGAGCCCTGGAAGGCGCCCGTATCCTGTGGATCGAAACTGTTACAGCCAACACTACTGAATACAACTTAACTATACCTAAATATACAGCTTTGACAATATCCCCAAAGAAAAAAAAATCGTCAGTTGGAAGAAGTATTTTTAAATGCTGATAGGCTGTTTCTATATAACAAATCTTTTCTGTATCGAAAAGAAATTCCTTTATAAAATCAGCAACAAAATACTGTCATGTTGATATACAGAATGTAGCTACACAAATAACTTTTTTTTAGAACTATTTGGAAACTCACTTTTATCGATAGGCTACTCGTTGCACTTATCATGAATGTGGTCTCTGAAAGATATTACTAGCTAAACTAAACTTCGTCTAAAAAACGTTATAAAGAAACTTTCATTTCCTTCTCTACCCTCTCTGCATTTAAAGCAGCGTAAGGAGTACTGCGTATGGTAATGGCAAATTGATTACGCAACTTGTTTTCGCCGCAGCAAACTGCATTGCATCTGGCTTGCAATGATCTTATCGCAGTTCATAGTTTTGTTACGTAAGCTGCATGCTTGGTAATGGCGTGTTAGTCGAAACGGGCCAACAGCACAGAAAATAAACGATATAAATATACAGCCTACAACGGAAAATGTTTTCCTTTACGAAATATAGGGACACTGTGGACCCGTATATAAAATCAAGGAATAATATGAAAAACGTTATGTTTGATGCAGACAGTGGTGCACAAATTCAATATATTAAATGATGGCACTTTTTAGAAACACGTTATCGCTATCGGAGAATTCAATTTTTTGCAGAGTGAAAATGCACACTTGCTGTAATCTTGAGAAAGTTATGGATTTTACGCCCCTTCCATTTTTTCGATCACATCTGTATGTGCTACAAGCTGCGTTTCGGATTACGCCAGCAACTGCACTTGGGCAACGTCGCAGAAGCATTACGAGCTGAGTTATAAACTGTTTTATTCTTATTTAACGTGACTTTTACGTCCTGCGGCTCGTATCACTTTCTACACTTGCGAAACTTTCACTTTTTCTGGGACGGACTGGCTCAGATTTTCATGCTGTCCTCAGTGCCTGCTGCGCTGTTATAGTCTAGTACAAGGGTAGCTGAACTTTTCTCATGATCAAATGAAAGAAATTATAGTTTATACGTTTCCAGAAAAAAACGATGCTGCTGTAGTCATTCATTTGTGAGGGTAGGTTTTGAACTGACTTCGGTGCTCGGGCTAGGGGGTAGAGGAAGGGGGAAGGGAGAAACTGCCAGGCTTGGATGAAAGTGGCGGCGGCATGACCTGGCTCTGCTCTTCCCTCCCCACCCCCGGAAAAATAAAACTTTCCTAAAAGCGCTTAAATTGTTACGGATATCAATTTCCAAATTACTTAGATAATTATCGAAAGTGAAAAGTTTCCAACTGGCGAGGTGTTTTAGAAAAATGTTAACTGTACATTTTCAATTGCTCGCTTGAGGGATGCGCTTGCAGGCTGAACAACTCCTGAGAGCATTTGATCCAGAAACACGCGTTTGCGCACACGCTGGTCACATCTGCTGCCAACAACGAAACCAACACTATTCCGGAGATCACAGGCAGTGCCGACAAACAAAAGGCAGCTGGCAAACGACGAAAGAAAGGGCAAGACGCTGCACTAAGGAAAGACAAACAGAACGTAGGCGGAGAAGATTGAAAGAACATTCCTCTCATTTTCACGCTCGTATAACCATAGTCTGCAGACTTGTTTTCATAGTCGTAGTGCTACTGAAATACTGATACAGTTGAGTGTACACATCGGTTGTATATCGTGTACAATATTCTTACTGTCAGTCATGTTAAAGCGGTGAATTAAGCATTAATGTAAGCAAATTATAATATCAAAACATTTTATATGTTTTACTATTATTATTATTATTATTAAATATTAGGAAACTGTGGTACATTAGAAGTGGGGGAGACAAATAATTGTATTGAGAGAGTGAGAGGCAGGGGGGAATAAGAAACTGTGATCCCTCCCTCCCGCAAACCAAACCCTTGATCCGTGCCTGAAAAATGTCGAGGTATCGAGGAGCATCGATTAAAGATTTAAATGGCGCAGGATTTAAATTGTGTAAGTTACTAGCAATGGCTTTTCTGAACTCCTGGCGATACGGATTCATTTATTGCTACATGCGAACGCAGAACCAGCAAGCCAGTGACCGAGTCAGTAATGGTTACAAAGAATGTATCATTGTCTCATGTCACGAATGTCCATACCTATGGCAATGTACTTCCACTATGAATAACACAATGATGAGCAAAACTTAAGGACAAAAGTAACTTTCGTATGATTTGTCATTACCAAGAAACATAGCGTGATGAAACTTGGGCCATACATACTTCTGTACAGTGTAGTACAAATGTTAACTAATAGAAAATAAGCAGTGAGACAAACAGAGATGACACTTCTGTTCAATGACAATAATTACACTGAAGTCATCGCGATTTATGATAGTACCCTATACATTAGAGAAGACGGGCTATAGTTCTTAATAGGGTGTTTGATAGCCACGGACGGCAATGAATGCTCTGCACCGGCCTCCCACGCTGGCCACAACCTTGGTAAGCAGTTCCATTCCTCCGTCAGCGCGGTTGAGTTCTGCTGGATCATAGTTGGTACACGTGGATGGGCTGCAGTACTGTGTGCATTCCACACGTGCTCGATGGGACTTAAGTCGGCGGAACAGGCAGGACAGTCCATTCACTGAATATAGTCTCGTTCCAAGAGCACCTCCCCATACGCTTTTTGATACGGTGGCGCATTTTCAACCACAAAAATGAAGTCAGGGCCGTACGCAGCCCTGAATAGACGCACGTGGGGAAGGACTGCTGTACGACTTTAGCGTCTGCCGGTGAGTGTACCCTGATTTGGAGGTGGATACATCCTTGCAATGTTATGCATCTCCACACCGTTACACCTGGACCACCGAAACGATCAGTTCGACAATAATGGACTTACCCTGATATGGTGAGAGGTGTCAACATGTAATGCACCCAGGAACGTTATCGAACGTGGTGACGTTATTGCACTTGTGGCGTTGAGGTACTTGTGTGAATGTGTTAGTGTGTATGCCACCTTTCAACACTGCCGTGCATACTGATGTTTTAAAAGCCCTACCAAAGGGGGCGGTCTCTCGTTGCATTTGAGCCTTGAAGACGATGTGTGCACCTGTCGAAATAGGCAGTTCTCGAAGATGTCACCCACTCGACTGCATTGTTATAAAGTGTTTGAACATTTTCTACGCCAGGAAGAACTCGAGATTCACGTTGTAACACTGACAGCAAATTGGTATCGAGTAAAAAAATTATGGAAATGAGAGTATGGCATCATTCGCCGGGAGGCCCCATTCGGGGAAGTTTGGCCGACAAGTGCAAGTCTTATTTCATTTGACACCACATTGGGTGACTTACGCGCTGGCGATGAGGATGAAATGATGATGAAGACAACACAACACTCAGTCCACGAGTGGAGAAAATCGCCAACGCGGCCGGGAATCGAACCCGGGCCCGGTTGCAGCGGAGGTAAGCACGTTTCCACCGAGCTAAGCAGGCGGACTAGTACCGAGTAACTCGTTGCGCTTGGTCGCGAGATAAGGCGCTACAATCCACTTGGAAAAAGCGTCTTAACTTTTCATTGGCTGACCTAAGCATGACCATATAAAGCAGCGGTGGAGTTTTTTGGCCTGTGGTTGGTTGAAACGTTCGAGGTAGAAGCTCCATTGTTGTTGCTAGCGTAGTTGACTGGCAGGTACGCGGGAGTTTGGTGACGGCGGCCGAAGTGAGCGGTCCCGAGATCGAGGTCACGGAATTGGAAGTCTGAAAAGTGTTTTAGTTGGTCAGAGATTCCAGTATGAAGAAGGACAGTAGTAAATTACAGAATCAGTAATTTATTGCAGATCTCGACTTCGACTACAACATAATCATCATCAGTGCATTATCAGATGAGTCATATAGGCATAACCGAGTCAGAGCATAAACTTGTGAGGATTGATGTCAGTATTTACACTCAAAACATATTCTAGGAAGTATTAATTGCATTACGAGGCTATAAAGTGTGATCAATATCATTAATCAAAAGAGTTAAATAGTCATTTACGTAGTTGGAGAGTTGTGCAACATTTTATGTGTAATGTCAACAGCGCTGTGGTAAATCGTGCAACACTAAATAAATGATAGGCATCATCCCTTAACACAAATTTACTTGCTTTTTACTGAGAAGCAGACCCGTATTCTCATACACTCGCCACAGATGCCGTACCAGTTGATAAACGGAGCCACGACCTGATGTTCCGCAGCGAGAGGGACATTCAACTTAAGAAGACGATAGGTGAGATATGTATCTCCGCAGTATGTACCTGAAGCTGTACACAATCAGACCGAGCGCTCTCGTGTACGGCCAGCCTGTTACCCCCTGCCACTGGAGTATAGCTTTTAGAGCAGAATAGTTATAAGATCCACGTCTAATTGCTGTGAATGGCAGTTCTCGCATATTGTGTACGACTTCGAACAAAACGGTAAGGAGAGAAGGGCTACAAAGCGGTGCGGCAACTGTTAAGAAAGGTGAACAGGAGCAGAAATGACTACCGAACAAATTAACACAACCAACAGACGATTTACGTAACCAATACCTCTCCAAATGTACAAAAACTCATTACAAATGATGCAACAAGAAATAGAGTCCAGCTATCACAATGTCAATAGGAAGAGAATCTCTGAACAAAAGCACGACCTATGGTGCCGGCCGGAGTGGCCGAGCGATTCTAGGGGCTACAGTCAGGAACTGCGCGACCGCTACGGTCGCAGGTTCGAATCCTGCCTCGGCCGTGGATGTGTGTGATGTCCTTAGGTTAGTTAGGTTTAAGTAGTTCTAAGTTCTAGGCGACTGATGACCTGAGAAGTTCCATAGTGCTCAGAGCCATTTTGAACGAACTATGGTGTCGAAGTGTAGTGGCTCAAAGCGTAAGTTGAGATGAGTGGCGGGCGCCGGTCGCCTTATAAGGGGGGGGGGGGGGGGGCGCTCTCGAAGTACAGAAGAGTTGGAGGCGTGCATCAGCGGATACGGACGACTGGTTCTGCCAGATCCAGCGCGACTGCTGTCGACGTCAGACAGAAACTTGCAATTTCGTTGCTATGATTCCCGAGAGCTACGCAGCACAGTAATTGCATGTTAATGCTAAGCGTGGCTTGTAACAAATATCGAAACTGGTAAGCCAAATAATCATAAAAAGTTATCCATGTGGTATCTCTTTCTGTCTCTCTTCATGAATCGATCCGATAGCCACTAAGGCACATGTGTCGAGTACGACACCAGAGGAACGTTTCACTGACATCAAGCCTACCGGAAAGGTTACAAGCCCCTGAGGCAAGAGCAGAAAATCGAGGCAAAGAAGGTGCGATCCTCAGGCAGCCGTCGGCAGCCCGCTCCCCGGGAAGATACACGAGGGAGGGCGAGCGATCGTAGCCGGCAATTTATTGCCGATTATATTTCAGAGCGCTCCTTTGGCTGCCGCCACCCCAGAGCCTCTCCATCCAACCCCTCGTTTCACGACGCCCCCTAATACACACTTTCGTGACCCCTCCGCGCGGTATTCGTTCCTAAAGCGGCAGCGTAAATGGAAATAGTCATTACTGTGGGTGAGGTACCGGGCCGGCTAGCCCACGAATTATACTGGAAACGGGCCCGAGAGTTTAATAGCGTTTTAAGAGACGCCGGTCGGAGCGCGGCGGCCGCCCACACGCAGCCAGCCTCTCTCCAAATGAGGAACAGGTTTTAAGTGAGGCTGGCCGCCCCGGCGCGGCGCGGCGCGGCGGAGGCGCTGGCGCTGGCGACGGCGATGGTGGGCCCAGATCGTCACGCCCTAATGGCCCGCCACGCACCCTCGTGATTTGTGGCCGGCGGTACCTGGCCGCGGGACGGCCCGGGGCGCAGCACACGCGCCGCGCCGCGCCGCACATCTCCCCTGCACCTGCCGCGGCCATTCGTCGTGTCAGTTTCACCGCTGAAGGGAAAGCGCCGCTACGTCCTCATTATGTCTGCCGACCGCCTGCACTCGCCTCTGAATCGTCTCGTCCAGTGTCAGCACCCGTGAAACACCTAGTAAGTAGGCTGTTTAGGTTTTTATGTTGGTAACGTAACGTAGTGCTCTCTATGAAAATCACTGACAGTGCTGTGTGCAGTCTGTGGCTGATATGCATTGTTGGAATATTTGCAATTGTAGTGTTGGGCAGTTGGGTGTGAACAGCGCGTAGCGCTGCTCAGTTGGAGGTGAGTCGCCAGCAGTGGTGGATGTGGGGAGAGAGATGTCGGAGTTCTGAGAGCGAATGATCTGGAAGTGTGTCCGTCAGAGACAGTAAATTTGTAAGACTGGATGTCATGAAGATGATGACTTTTGAACATTATTAAGGTAAATATATTGATTGTACTCTATCAAAATCTTTCATTTGCTAACTATGCCTATCAGTAGTCAGTGCCTTCAGTAGTTAGATCTTTTATTTAGCTGGCAGTATTGGCGCTCGCAGTATTGCAGTAGTTCGAGTAATGAAGATTGTTGTGAGGTAAGTGATTTATGAAAGGTATAGGTTATTGTTAGTCAGGGCCATTATTTTGTAGGGATTATCGAAAGTCAGACTGCGTTGTGCTAAAAATATTGTGTGTCAGTTTAGTGATGATCAGAATAAGTAAAGAGAGAAATGTCAGAGTACGTTCAGTTTTGCTCAGCTGTTTGAAAATCAAATAACATAAGCGGTTTACCAGCACAGTAATTCACTAATTTTTCTAAGGGTACGTTTCATATGGACCCTGGCAGGGTCGCCATATGAAACGTCCCCTTAGAAAAATTAGTGAGTTACTGTGCTGGTAAACTTCTATGTTATTTGATTTTCAAACAGCTGAGCAAAACTGAACATGCACAGACATATCTCTCTTTACTTATTCAGATCATCAATAAACTGAAACACAATATTTTTAGCGCAACGCAATCTGACTTTCAATAATCCCTACAAAAGAATGGCCCTGACTAACAATAACCTATACCTTTCATAAATCACTTACCTCACAACAATCTTCATTACTCGAACTACTGCAATACTGCGAGCGCCAATACTGCCAGCTAAATAAAAGATCTAACTACTGAAGGCACTAACTACTGATAGGCATAGTTAGCAAATGAAAGATTTTGATAGGGAACAAAGAATGTATTTACCTTAAGAATGTTCAAAAGTCATCATATATATATATATATATATATATATATATATATATATATATATATATATAGGGTGTGTCACTTAACATTACCGCTGGGTATATTTCGTAAGCCACATCAACTACTAACGAATCGATTCCACAAACCGAACGTGAAGAGAGGGTCTAGTGTAATTGGTTAATACAAACCATAAAAAAATGCACGGAGGTATGTTTTTTAACACAAACCTACTTTTTTTTACATGGAACTCCGTTAGTTTTGTTAGCACATCTGAACGTATAAACAAATACGTAATCAGTGCCGTTTGTTGCATTGTAAAATGTTAATTACATCCGGAGATATTGTAACCTAAAGTTGACGCTTGAGTACCACTCCTCCGCTGTTAGATCGTGTGTATCGGAGAGCACCGAATTACGTAGGGATTCAAAGGGAACGGTGATGGACCTTAGGTACAGAAGAGACTGGAACAGCACATTACGTCCACATGCTAACACCTTTTTATTTGTCTTTTTCACTGACGCACATGTACATTACCATGAGGGGTGAGGTACACGTACACACGTGGTTTCCGTTTTCAATTACGGAGTGGATAGAGTGTGTCCCGATATGTCAGGCCAATAGATGTTCAATGTGGTGGCCATCATTTGCTGCACACAATTGCAATCTCTGGCGTAATGAATGTCGTACACGCCGCAGTACATCTGGTGTAATGTCGCCGCAGGCTGCCACAATACGTTGTTTCATATCCTCTGGGGTTGTAGGCACATCACGGTACACATTCTCCTTTAACGTACCCCACAGAAAGAAGTCCAAAGTTGTAAGATCAGGAGAACGGGCTGGCCAATTTATGGGTCCTCCACGTCCTATGAATCGCCCGTCGAACATCCTGTCAAGGGTCAGCCTAGTGTTAATTGCGGAATGTGCAAGTGCACCATCATGCTGATACCACATACGTCGACGCGTTTCCAGTGGGACATTTTCGAGCAACGTTGGCAGATCATTCTGTAGAAACGCTATGTATGTTGCAGCTGTTTGGGCCCCTGCAATGAAGTGAGGACCAATGAGGTGGTCGCCAATGATTCCGCATCATACATTTACAGTCCACGGTCGCTGTCGATCTACCTGTCTGAGCCAGCGAGGATTGTTCACGGGCCAGTAATGCATGTTCCGTAGATTCACTGCCCCGTGGTTTGTGAAACCCGCTTCATCGGTAAACAGGTAGAACTGCAACGCATTCTCTGTTAATGCCCATTGGCAGAATGGCACACGATGATTAAAGTCATCACCATGTAATTGCTAATGTAGCGACACATGAAACGGGTGAAAGCGGTGACGATGCAGTATGAGCATGACACTACTTTGACTCAGTCCACCGGCCCTCGCAATGTCCCGTGTACTCATGTGTGGGTTCATGGCAACAGCAGTTAACACGCCAACTGCACCCGCTTCTCCTGTGACGGGACTGTTACCAACCCGTTTGCGTGTTACGACCATACCTTTTGCATACAGTTGGCGGTAGATGTTTTGCAATGTGCGGCACGTTGGATGCTCTCTATCCGGGTACCGTTCTGCATACACCCTGCAGACTTCAGCTGCATTTCGTCGACACTCGCTATAGATGAGTATCATCTCCGCCTTTTCAGAGTTCGAATACACCATGGTCACAGTTCCTACAACACTACACTATCACAGACGTCTGGTAACACGGTGTACTACAGTTGGTCTGCGTGCGGAGACGAATGCAGAATAACAATAGCAGCAAGCGCTACATGCGGACACTGCGACAGCTAGAACAAACCACAACAGTGCACCACAGCCACACTCGGAAACACGGTCGTCATCGTAAACATGTCCCTGCAGATGCTGCTCGCCGACCGTGGCCCGTGTTTGTTACATCACGCAACTGAACGTCGGAGGTTTAAAGCGTCAACTTTAGGTTACAATATCTCCGGATGTAATTAACATTTTACAATGCAACAAACGGCACTGATTACGTATTTGTTTATATTTTCAGATGTGCTAACAAAACTAACGTGGTTCCATTTAAGAAAACGTAGGTTTGTGTTAAAAAACATACTTCCGTGCATTTTTGTATGGTTTGTATTAAACAATTACACTAGCCCCTCTCCTCACGTTCGGTCTGCGGAATCGGTTTGTCAGTATTTGATGTGGTTTACGAAATATATCCAGCGGTAACGTTAGGTGACTCTCCCTATCATTTAATGACATCCAGTCTTACAAATTTACTGTCTCTGATGGACACACATCCAGATCATCCGCTCTTAAAACTCCGCCATCTCACTCTCCACATCCACCACTGCTGGCGGCTCACCTCCAACCGCGCAGCGTTACGCGCTGTTCACATCCAACTGCCCAACACTACAATGGCAAATATTCCAAAAACGCAAACCAGCCACAGACTGGACACAGCACAGTCAGTGATTTTCATACAGAGCGCTACGTGACGTTACCAACATAAAAACCTAAACAGCCTACTTACAACCTAATCAGGCATACTTCTCCATCTTTCGTACGGAGTACTAGGGCGGTGATTGGGGGAGGGGGGGTGTTCAATAAATAAGGAATGCAACACTTTTTTTTCTGAAAGCAGGTTGATTTTATTCAGGGTTCCAATACACCACATTACTCCCCACTCTTCGGCGACAAAACACCGTTTTTGAACATAATCTTCGTTCAATGCGACGGCTTTCCGCCATCTTACTGGGAGGACTGTATTGCCTCATGGGATCACTCTACTGGTCAACGTCGGAGCGAACGTCTCGCTGCATCAGTTGCTTCCCCATTATCCATTTACTGTTTCCCGCGGAGTGCATCCCTCATATTGCCATATAAATGTCAGTCGGAAGGTGAGGAAACCAGAGAGCACAAACTTTTGAGTACCCCAACTGCCGGCCGGGGTGGCCGAGTTGGTTCTAGGCGTAATAGTCTGGAACCGCGCGACCGCTACGGTCGCAGGTTCGAATCCTGCCTCGGGCATGGATGTGTGTGATGTCCGTAGGTTAGTTAGGTTTAAGTAGTTCTACGTTCTAGGGGACTGATGACCTTAGCAGTTAAGTGTGTGTGTGTGTGTGTGAAATCTTATTGGACTCAACTGCTAAGGTCATCAGTCCCTAAGCTTACACACTACTTAACCTAAATTATCCTAAGGACAAACGCAAACACCCATGCCCGAGGGAGGACTTGAACCTCCGCTGAGACCAGCCGCACAGTCCATGAGCAGTTAAGGCCCATAGTGCTCAGAGCCATTTGAACCATTTTTTTGAAGTACCCCAACGGCTGGACAAGTGTGTGATTGCTACCATCAGACACGTTCAGTTGGCAACGAAGTGTCTGTAAACCGTCGATCATCTCGAATGAGACTGTCCGCACGTTCTAACATTGCAGTAGCCCAGCTGTGTGTGTCCAGTCGGCACGCGGGAGTTTGGACAAGTTTACGCAGCCATGTTGCGGTAACGACAGACCCATCACCCAACGATTTACCATGCTTTTGTTCACTGTCAGGGCTCCATAGACATTCTACAGGAGCCTGTGAATATCTGCGATACTCTCGTTTTCCGCCAAAACAAATCCAATGACAGCTCTTTGTTTGAAACGCAATTCCGTTATAGACGCCATTTGAAAGCTGTTTATAGCGCCGCCACCTACCGCAACTTCACAGACGAAGGGCGTTTCTAGTAGACATCTGGGTCGTAAGTGGCGTAGTCGTGAATACACTGTTGGCCGTTAAAACTGCAACACCATGAAAATGACAAGTAACAATGGTGAAACTGACACGAATTGTGAAACGTCCTTTTCTGCGTCCTCGAATTTTCCGCGCCGTCGACTGAAATCGCACTCCCAGTCGCGGCCAGAATCGACGCACTCCCGGCGACGTGCAGCGCGCCACACAAGTGCATGCAACAGAAATATCTCTCCTGTGACATTGCCTGCGATGTGCCTACGCGACGAAGGTAGGTGGTGGGATGAAGACCTGGATGTTACTGGGCCGGTGCTGCTAGCGCGTGACGGCTGACGTGCTGCTTGTGAGAACCACAATGAAGTGGGCTGGGTCAGCCGGCGTGCAGCGCTGAGACGACTGCTGGTGCTGCCAACTTGTAGCGCCGAGACTGAACTGCTGATGCGGCCAGACGGAGCTGCTGGTACTGCCGACTTGAGGCCAAAGGAGCAACTGCCTTCACATGGTCCGGCAATGGCCACTGGATATCCGCGAGGCGCCGAGAGGACACGTGACCTGTCGTAGCAGAACAGTGCACTGCCGACAGCGCTCTCTGCTGTGAGAGGCACGCTGTCCGCCGGCGAGGCTGGCGCCCCCAGACTCTGTGGAGGCGACGTGTTTATTCTGTGGTATACAGCGCAGGCCATGACCCACCAGGTTAGCTGAGAGTGCTAATGCGCTGCTTCCCGGACTCGGGTAGGCGCGCGGGCCTGGGTCGAATCCGGCCGTCGGATTTACGACGAGGGTCGGTGTGCCGGCCAAACTGGCTGTGGTTTTTAGGCGGTTTTCCACATCCCTGTAGGTGAATACTGGGCTGGTCCCCACGTCCCACCTCAGTTACACAGTTCGCAGACATTTGAAACACTTCCACACTATTTCACAGTTTACTCTAGCTGCAGACAGCTGTGGTACAGTAATTCCGTCCCAAAGGCTATGGGGTGGTGGCAGGAAGGGCATCTGGCCACACCTTAAAATTCACCATGCCAAGTCCATACTTTACCCTGCCGACTCTGTGCAGATGCAGCGCAAAGGCAGTAGCGAAAGAAAAAGAAGAAGAATTCAGCCCAGGCCATAAAAGGCAGATATATCTGCTTTGATGGGAGCCATCTAAACACATCCTCCTGGCAGGCTGGCCGGCCACATGGCCTCCCTGGTGTGTGGAGGTAACGACTAACAGGCAGATTCAACAATGCGTATCTCATTAAAGACAAGATTCTTACCGAACAGAAAGTCTTCATTTTTTTCCTAATGCATTTGAGAATGTATGTGATGTGTTGGAATGTAAATGAATCCACCGCAGTGAATTATCAGTGCGCAATACATGTGCCTCACTTATTGTAAACAACAGGCAATTCTTTGTACTCCACAGTTCACGGTGCGAAAAAATGTATTGTTTCCATTTCTTTCCCGTCACTGGTTGTAAGCTCTTCTGTTGTCTTAGGTTCTCTGAGCTTCGTCTGTTGTCTATATTCTTTCTATATTACTACTTTTTACGTATCTTTTTCTTATGTTCCTACGTTTAACTTTTAGGTGCCAAGTTGTGAAATCCTAATCGAACTGACCTTTTCTTCCCGAATGGTACAGTGATCTGCAGCATTTGGGCCGCTCAGATGCAGACCGCTCGCCAAGAACTCAGATACTCGATAAAAATGTTATGCTGCTGATTTTAATTAATTCAATTAATAAAAAAGTATTGAGTATTGAGTATCAACACTTCCACAATTAAGTTATTACAAACTGCGTGGAAAGGAATCACTAATAACGATAAAGTCAAAGGCTTGGCCCAGGTGAACCCACTTTTATTATAAAGAAAACATTCAGTGTACAGGGACATTACACAGAAATTAGTTTAACACATGACAAAACACATCTGATGGAAACAAGAAAATAAGTCACAATATAATGAACACTAATAGGTCTGCGAACGTTATCTGACAAGGAATCAGGTACTTAATAATCAGTTCCTAACATATTAATTTGGCATACATCGACGCAGAAATAGAAAGGGAATAACAAATAGAAATACGAGTGTCCCCCTGGTCGTGGGAGAGTTTGCATGAATTTACTGAAGTACTGAAAAACTACTACCTTCGTACTGTCCTAACCAGTTGTTGCCGCCAGATGTTCTCACTATAATTGTTCAAATGGCTCCAACCATTATAGGACTTAATGTCTGAGGTCATCAGACTTAGAACTACTTACACCTAACTAACCTAAAGATATCACACACATCCATGCCCGAGGCAGGATTCGAACCTGAGACCGCAGCAGCAGCACGGTTCCGGACTGAAGCGCCTAGAACCGCTCGGCCACAACGGCCGGCAGGCGTTTAAAAGAAAACTAAAAGTGTAACTCGTGCGCTTTTCGATTGCAGATCAATTCAATATTACTCTTGTTGAGCCTGCCGGACAAGTCTCTGTAAGCTCGGCAATAAACTATAAAACCAGGCTAAATAACGGACGCCAGCCTCGCTTTGAACAATGAGACAGGGATAAATTTGTCACTACTTAAATATTATAAACAAAGACCTGTAGCAATACTGCTACTTTCAGAAAGATTGCGAGCTCCGACCACTGTACTTGAATATGTTCATCTCTTACAGTTCTACACCGCCTCTAATTTCTTCCTGACAACTTCTACCGATAATGCCCACGTAACAATACCAGAACTCACTTGAATGTCAATAGGAAAAAGTCATACAGAAGCAGCAGTCTCAAATTTCCATGGAAGGAAATATGGTTTTTTGACTTCAATGAAAACCTCGCCAAGATCGCCGCGTTCACAAAACACTACCGTCCAGCTCAGTAGTTGGCTGCACAGCCTAACTGCGCTTTTGCACTTTCGCTAAACGGCCATTCTCGCCAAGAAAAACTGCATGACTCAAATCGAATTCAACGTCCGCTCACAGGAACGCTTCCGGAGTCCATCAGTGTTCCGTTCTTCAAGAAATAACTCGGTTGACCGCGAAGGCTCGCCTTCTCCCGACTTCTGAAAAACTCTTCGAAAACACCAGACCTTTCCCAGAAGCTCACAAGGGCTAACGGCCGAACCCTTGATCTTGCGTGCTCCAAGCTACTCGACTAAATTATTACACATTTACGCCTTCTAGCAAATCAGCATAAGGAACAGAATGTAGGCATTATCAGTGGACACATCCTGCTTCCGATTATAGCGCTTCTGTAAGGTGCTTTTTATGGCAGAACTTAAATATTCTCTGCCACGGATACTGGAAAACACGAGTCGTCAAGTGGAAAACACTAGCCCTTGTGTCGGCTACTTATGCCCAGACTATTATCCGTTTAGGAGGGGTAGGGGAAGACCGATTTATCATTTATAGACAGAAGAAAAGCCTCCCCCCCCCCAGACACCTACCATGTCGTAGACAATATCCACAGAAAGAGGCCATAGGCGTGGTCAGGAAATTATATTTTGCAAGTTTACGGCATGTTTGGAAATGCTATAGTTGGTAGAATAGCGGCATCTAAATTATGTATTATCCAACTGGTTTCTCATTCTGAAATCGCATGTGAATGATGCCTGTTTGTGAGAAGTTCGTGTTATGCCTCCTACAAGATGGAGAAACGTGTACCTGCGTGTGTTGTAATTCTACAACGTCGGGATATTAGCCAGCACACGTAGTGGTTTACCGTCTGCGACATTGCTGCTCGTGATAGTTGGAATCATGCGAATGTGTAATTGATGGTTTCGGGACGGCCATGCTCATCGCCATGCAGGATCTGAATGGCCCCACGCGACTAGCGCCCGAGATGATACACATATTCTTTTTTCGGCCGTGCAGGATCGTACTGCCATGTCATGTACATTGAATCAGGAAACGAGTTTCTTTCCAGCACGTCAAGTACCATCAAAGACAATGCGACGACATCTGGAACATGATAGAGGATAGTAACCATTTTTGCAGATTCACTTGGTATTGTTTTCTTTGTCCAATACGTCCTTGAAAGATGTAGGAAATGATGTTTGCATATTAGCCTCTAATATATTATAATTTACGGAGGCATTTCAGTCCAGGAACTTCTTCGCTCTTTGTGTTTCTTAGAGTTTTGTTCAATTACAGAAATTGCTGTATTCTTCATTTCCATTTTCTTCGATTGCGTTTTACATCAGGCCATCACTTATTGAAACGTTCCACACCTTCTGCTTAGTCTATCACATTTAGACGTGCTTTTTCCTTTCTCCTGTTATTTAGGTTCGAATCAGTTTTGGAAGAGACAAAAAAAAAAAAAAGCCAGAAATAAGGTGGCAACGTGGCAAGACGTCGAGCTCACATTCGGGAAGATGTTGGTTCTAGGTAGCTTGTCCGACCACCAAGATTCAGATTTTACGTGATTTGCCTAAAAAGCATACGATAAATGTGCAGATGATTTCTCTGAAAAGCCGATTTTCTTCCCCCATCTTCCTTCGATTAGAAATTGTGCCCCGTCTCAAATAACTTCGTCGCTGACTAGCCGTTAAACCCTAAACTATCTTTTTGCATGCCAAATCTTGTTTCCAAATACCAAGTTATATGTCAGCAAAAAAGGCTTCCAGCTCTCTTGAGGTATCTTCCATATGGAACATTACCCAGCTTTACTCTTGCTTTATATGTTATGCCAACGTTCCGTTAACATGAAAACGATGTCTAGTACTAAGGTAAATACAAAACAAATAGGTATAGTACGTATCGCTTCATGGAGACGTCGTCTCTTTTTCTTCTGGCAGTTGGAACCCAGTTCCATAACTACAACTATGGATTAATGATATTAAACATTGTAAAATTAGATCAACGGTCTATTTTGAAAGCTACTTTTTTTATTCGCAACTGTCTTGATTACGTTTGGTGGACTTACGACAGTTTACCGATTTCGATTCTTATGAGTCATCTTGAGAACCAGTGCCTTGATCCGAAAGTAAAAGTGAAGATGATTTCAAGTAATAACGATGTGAACTATTTAAATATTGAACGTGTTGATTTCTTAACAAGATATCGGTCCAAGATACCGCTTCCGTTGATATGTCGTATAGGCCAAAATCTATCAGCTGTCGTAAGTTCTCCAAACATAATCGAGACAGTTGTGAATAAAAAGGTATAACTGCGGTTGGCGCTGGACATCGTTACAACATTAGTTAGCTGGTTCTAAACGTAATGAGAGTTACAGTAAATTACCATCGCTTGTTGTAAATGTTGTTTTACACATGTGGTTCACATATGGATCTGAGTTCTCAGACAAACCACTCTCTGCCCAGGATCTCTCATCTCTACGAGATATAGCTGAGTTCATATAAAGAATTTAGGAACACCCTGTGCGTGTATTGTAACAACGATTCTTAAAGTCTCAGGTCTACCTTTGTATGTCACCTGCGTCGTTAGGTATCCTTTAAAGCTTGGAAATCTCGGATAATACTGTTTCTGCGTAGAAGTGATCACAATCGGAAAACTTAGCAATAGTCTCTGTTTATCCATCGTGTATACGGGACAGCGGCCGGTCCAAATATTTACCAAAGAAAACTCTCCAAATAGCCGTATGTTTTCAAAAGTTGTTGTTTTATTCCCACAAAAGATAGCAACTTATGAAAACATACGGCTGTTCGTTGGTTTTTCTTTGGTAGGCTTAGCAACAGGGTTGCTATATTTTCGTTTAATGATTCTTGTGAAAAGAAACCGATGATTGTTTTCTCAAGGATGGGTGGTCACTGCGAGGGTGACTCGTGTGGCTACCACTTCAAGATGCAGTTTATATTATTAGCGCAGTGGAACAACGTCTTTCAGAATACTAACGAAATGAAGAGCAACAAATTTTTCTACAGATGCGACATACGCGTCGGCCAAGTTATTAATTTACAAAGTTAATTAGCGCATATTCCACTTCAAGATCCGGAACCGGTTATGACTTACTATGTCTGACGAAACTGTGGAGCGGGGAACAGGTGTGTGAGTGAAACAAGGGCGTCACCGCGTTACTGGAGCGTAACTGCGCATAGTGGCCCGAAATGGACGTCAATGTATTCCTTGGCACGGATACAGTTAAGTGGAGTCACGGACTCGAGTTCATTAAAAGTGAGGCAGGAAACAATGTCGTACGGGAGAAGGAAACAGGAACTAGCAGTACCGGTTCTAGGACACAGTCCTGCCGCGTTGCATGGCGAGGATCCAAAGTGCCGGGGAGAGCAGTGCGTTTTAAGACTTTTATAGCGGCTGTCTTGCAGATTACACTCTTGGAAATTCGCACACTCAGGTTTACGGTCTACCCAACACCCTCCTGGAGACTCCTGACTCCATTACTACCATGACATCTGCCACTCATCTTCGATGCAGTCAGCCTATTTCCCTTTAGGATCCACCTCCATATGTTCTTTGACCGTCTATTATTGTCATAATCTATTCGTTCCAAGTGGCTATGCTGTAGCAACCTCTTCATCTCAATAGCTTCCACTACGTTTCCTTTTACTCCCATAATCTCTCTGATTCCTCCATTTCTGGTGTGGTCTAGCCCTCGTCTCCAGTAACCCACTTCAATGACATGTATTTCATTTTTTCCTGTCTTTTTTATTTCCCAAATTTCTGAGAGTTCTACTATAGTCTGTACGTAATCATTTTCGCTTTGTTTGTGATCTAAGTACTCCGAAAGATTGTTTAGCTGTCGAATAACACGACTACCTTGTCCTATCCTGTCGTTAATATATTGTAAGGTTTTCCAGTCGGAATTTCAGTTAGACCTTTGGTATTAAAAATTAGAACAACATTTAATACTAAAATTCCCGCATCTAAATCACTCTGTTCGTCACATCCCAATGTCACACATTCGGTTTTTTTTAATTTTTAATTCCACTTTTTTCCCTCAAACAGCTCTTCCTCCGCCTATAGCTAGAGTCCTCCCTGTTGTTGTTGTTGTTGACCTTCGACAATTATTATCTGGTCATCAGTGAGTTGGTGAGAGTATAGTTTATCGTTCCCAACAGATATTCTCCTGGGGCTACATTTATATATTGCTTCAGGTCTTTAAAACTTATTATAAATTTTATACTTAGAAATTGACCCTGCCTTGATACCTGTTGTAGTAATACACAGTTACGAGTACACAGCAGTAACTACAATTATGCTAGAAGAAGAAGAGGGAAAGAGAACTGCAAAGGAACAAAAATCCAGTAAGTTTCTGTTAGTGTGGCGCTCGGGAAGCGTAATGTTCGTCAAGTTACGAAACTTGATACACCGGCTACACTACTCGTATTCCCTGTTAATTAGCTATAACCAGTTTCCTCATGCATTTACGTTTTACCATGCTCTTGCCGACATGAGACTAGTACTTGTCTTTCCTTTTCCGGCTTCGTGTTCCCAAGTAATAAACTACCACGAGTACAAGGTCAAATAGAAAACAGTATTAAAAAGAAATAGTTTTATTGGGGGAAGCTATAAACTTAGAACTTGGTGCTTTTCGCTGTTTTTTATCTTCGTACAAGCAAACTGCTTAGCAAAGGAAAGTGGCAGCTCGACGTAGAAAAACGCTCTTGTCCCATAATGTCTCAAATGAATTTTCATTCTCCTTGTGAATGGAGTGTAACCTTTTGATGCAGTTCACAACGCAGTGTCATAGAGATGACATCTGAAACTTTTTTTTTTTTCAGACTGGAATTTGTATCACTATGAAAGCTCAATGCTTAGACGGGCCGCAGTAAAAACTGTGCAGAATGCGCAGCGTAGTGTCATTTCAAGTCTTTGGTGAGGATTCTTAGTCGAAGGCAAAGTTAGTCTTATAACATTACAATCGGCCAAAAGTAAGACCTGCCCAAGGGCAACAGCTGGCCACTAGACCACGACCAACTACTGTGTGCGCAGATTAGAAGAATGTGATGTTACCGGGAAGCTGGAAAAGACTCGGTGCCAGGAGTTAGTTTAGTAGACAGCCAGCTTTTCTTTGTTTTCGAAGTCAAGCTGTCTTTGGATCCAAAGTGTAGTCTGAAATACAGACAGGATCTTCAATACCTCGGTAAATGGACAATACTACGGGACACCGTAGACTAACTCCTAACCGCAGTGTGAAAAGGAAACAGGACACAGAGTATCCCAGTTACTGAAATTAAAATTACGTACGGTTTCTCAATAACTGTCTTATTAACTACTTGTCGGCGCTTCCAAGTATTCTTTTTAAATAACAAATTTCTGTCTTCCTCTCGCCTTTCTACTAATCTTTCTATACCTTCTCTCCCACATTTTGTTGTCATTAGTTCTCTCTCAACATTTAGTTTTTTTTTTTCTGTAGCCTTGTGTAGGGTGTGGGTTTAACGGTAGTTTCAATGGATAACGTATTAATTGATATTTATAGCTTCATTTTAGAAGAAACAAATGCAGATGAACACACCCATCGGAGATACAGGTTACGAGGTCAGTAGTGCAGTATGTATTAGGTACTCTAAGAAATTAAGAAAAAACAAGAGGATTACAGGTACAAATGTTCTTCTTTTTTATTCAACTTGTTTCAAATGAAATATATAAAAACAGTATATCTAGTTAGCTGTGTGATGCATTGTTAAAAGAAAAAGGTTTATTTAGAAGTACCTCTGGAATTTCAGAAGACTCTCATAAAAATAACACTTATTAGTGGTTAGAGCATCTTTCCAAGTTTAGATTAGTAATTCGGACAGTGTCGTAGCTCAATTAGGTGACAGCATTTCAGAGCATACAGACAAATCATCTGCTCCCCGTTGTCGCATCAAACTACACACATCAAAAAAAGTTTTGCATCACCCCAGTTCCCAGAACTTCTGCAGATAGGCATTGACTGTGGATATTGTATCACAGAGACAGTCCTTTTGAATGTTCAGAGATGTCACTAAACCCGCCCAAAGATGTAAACAACCATGCATGAGGAGGGCCTATTAGACGGAGGGCGTTCGACAGCCGATCAGTTCCAGTCACTCTACCAGGAAGGGTGTACACGGCTCGTGTTGTCTGTAGTTCAACCATGCCTAAACGGTCAGTACCGCGGTTCGATCGCGTCCGCATTGTTACTTTGTGCCAGGAAGGGCTCCCAACAAGGCAACAAGGGAAGTGTCCAGGCGTCTGGGAGTGAACCACATGGAGGATTTACAGAGAGACTTGAACTGTCGATGACATGCCTCGCACAGGCTGCCCAAGGGCTACTACTGCAGTGGATGACAGCTACCAGTATTGGGACAATCTATGTACCACCCCACTCTCCACTGTTGCCAGATATATACAAGATGGCGGCGATGACGTCATTCAAGATGGCGGAATTTGGCGGGAAGATAGATCAATTGGGCTACCTCCACTACTCTAATCCCTCTCCCCTCCCCCAGAAAAATGGTGGGAAGTTCAAATAATTTTTTCACAATTCTATCGATTTGCTTGTGTTGTAACTCTCTTTTATTTAAAATCATCCAGTGTTTCTATGTGTGTGGCGTGTTATGGCAGCCTCAGAAATAACATGATTTACATTGTGCAATGTCTAGTTTTCTGCAAGAGGTCGTGGATCAGAACGTCTTAATGTCAGTTTAGAAGCTGACGCAGACCTCAAAGTCATGGCAGAAAAACGAAATGTATGGCGATGTGCAAAGCGTGCTACAGCAGAAACAAATAATTCTTCAAACAACGAGATAGCGCCACAGGGAAGGTCACTCGTGATTTACAGCACAGCCCGCGGGATACGACCATCCTCCTACAGTACAGGCGGTGAAACCTTAAACTGGCCTCTGCAGTGGATCGAGAGCTGTATATTTAATAGGATCGTCCCACACCGACATCAGCAGCAGTTTGACAGGTAATTTAGTGACGGATGGGCTGTTCCGTTAGGAATGCTAGGAGGAATACTATTCTGGGAAGCATCGCGACATCTCTCTATCCGCGCTGGACCCTAGCTGGAGCTACTTGTCAACGCGCCAGCATCGGTGTCTTGGTGAGTTCTATAACGGAGGAACTTAGTGGAGCTTTCTCTGTTGGATGGTACAGAATAATGATGATAGCATATTGTGTTGATAGAAGTGAATGGATGCAGATCTGCTTCGGACTGTAGTACCTGTATCTGGTTTGGAGACGCACCACAATGTGTGCATTTCCTCCAAATGGTCAAAACACGTTCCTGTAGCACTAACTGAGGTCGTTCTACAAGGGTTGCAGAAGGTGGTGGATATGGCTTTCTCCGCCTTATATTGGGACGATTACATGCGCTAAGCTGTAGAAATGGGATCAGTTGCAAGATGAGTAGTGGTGACTAAAACCATGTTGCAATTTTACTGTAGCAGGCAGATCTGAGAAAGGTGACTCGTTTCGAGATATGAGAGTGCCAGAAATATGACTGAGTAGTTGTTAAGTGAGCTTTTATGTATAATAATCCAATATTTCAAAGCAAAGGGAATTTTAACAATAAACATTACTCCATTAAAAAAATTATTTACAAACGAAAATTTTTACATATTCGGGATATATAGTTGGTGGGACAGTGACCTTTGCAATACTGAAAACGAGTATGTTTTCGTCTACAGTCACAGTTTATTTATTCTTCCGACTACCTACCGGTATCGGTTCGAAGTTCCATCTTCAGGACATACTATGATCAAAAAATTCCAAAAAAACGGCTCTAAACACTATGGGACTTAACATCTGAGGTCATCAGTCCCCTAGACTTAGAACTACTTAAATCTAACTAACCTAAGGACATCGCACACATCCATGCCCGAGGCAGGATTTGAACCTGCGACCGTAGCAGCAGCGTAGTTCCAGACTGAAGCTCCTAGAACCGCTCGGCCACAGCGGCCGGAAAAAATTTACATTACATAGTTTTAGCCCCGCCGCCGTGACAAGGTGACATACCGGATTTTTACCTGGTTGTTAGTAAAAAATTTTAAAAAATAGTCTCGACCAACCAAATACCCAAAAATACCGATTATTCAGAATTAAAATACCGGAATAGATTTTAACCAGTCGGTTTCTCTCATCCCTATTTCAACATAGAGAAGCGAAAAAAAAAAAGCTGGTCTGAAGTGGTCAGGACAGGAAGACAAAAATCGACCGGTTAAAACCGATACCTGTATTTTAGTTCTGAATAACCGGTATTTTTCAGTATTTGTTTGGTCTCGCTTATAGCTGGTGTTTTTCATTTTTTACTCATAACAGGGTAGAAAAATCCACATATCAGTTAACCATAGCAGCAGTCATAAAGATGTGGTTTTTAAATAAACCCTTTTAAACATGGTAGTTGTTATTCGTTAAATTTCTATTGCTTTGTAGTATTGCGTTACTATAGAAAATGCGGAAAGCGATCAATGCTGTTTTAATAAACGAGCAACTCACACATGGCATAAGAATTGGTGCAGCATTTATGAGACGATATTACGTCTGTTATCATCTGGCGTGGACTATTGGATGGTACACATGTATGTGGATGACGCGATACTTGCCTTATGTGATCTGTATGGCAGCCCCTCGCTGTCGGCGTCACACATTAGTTTTACTACAGAATGGCACCATGTCTAGTCTGGAAGTATTTTACAAAGTCCGGTATCAATGAAGTACAATGCTCCATTTGCTTTAAAAAATTAAGAATGGGAGGAGCCACTACAAACTTGTGACATTATATAAGGAGAAAACTTAAAACTTAACACTTCGTTCATGACTTACAATAAAAATAGGAAGTAGCTGATTTGCTACCTGTGTGTACATAATGTGCGTTTATCAGCTTGTACCCCTTGAAAACTGACGAATTAATACGAAAAATAACGTTCTTCCATCTCAGTTTTCACCCTTTAGCACTGACTTTTCGTAATAACCATACTGTGGTATGATACTCGATTACAACAAGATGTTTGAGCAGAGTTACAAAAAATTAGAATCACTAGGAGAATATTTTTTTTGGTAGGATTCAACCACTTTTCGAGAAAAGCAAGAATGGTGGATTGACTAAGCTCTCTTTTACTTGCCTATTTAATTTAATATTCTGATTCCATCTATCTTGAAATTGCGTGAGTTAAAATCTTTCAGCCGTTATTCGTTTTCTACGTTTATTACAGGAAGTAACAGAAATAAAAACGGAAAATCGTTTTTTTTTCAGAAATCGGAATTTGGAGCTGTTTTAACACTCAGGTTAAACTAGCGTTGAGAATAAAAAAAGGTTAAGCGGTAACCGCCATCTCTACAAAACATAGTGAACAGATGCAAGAGCATTGGAAGAAAAGAAGAAATCAACGAATATGGGACTGAAATTGGCACGTCGTCCTTGGATGGTCTGCCCGAAAAGGAAATACCAATAATAATAATAATAATAATAATAACAATAATAATTTATTCATCAGTGAATAGTACATTGTTTTGAAACTTCCTGGCAGATTAAAACCGTGTGCTGGACCAAGACTAGAACTCGGGATTTATTTTATTTTATTTTATTTATTTATTTTTTTTTTTTGCTCGTTCTTGATCGGTGGGTTTGGTCGTTGCGGACGTCGCATGACCCCCGTTAAAGTTCGTTTGTTGATCATTCCACTCAGTTTTTTTATTACAGAGGCCAAACAGCTCTCTCTCTCTCTCTCTTTTTTTTTTTTTTTTTTTTTGTTTGAATCTCATTTTGTTCGCTTTTGTTCGTTGCATCTGCTCGGGGCGGACGTCGTAAGACATCCGTTTAAGTTCGTTGTTGATCGATTAACTCAGTTTTTTTTATTACAGAGGGCTGCTAACCCTCTGACCGAACACGCTGAGCTACCGTGCCGGCAGCTCGGGACCTTTGCCTTTCGCGGGCAAGTGCTCTACCAACTGAGCTACCCAAGCACGACTCACGCTCCGTCCTCACAGCTTTACTTCCGCCATTACCTCGTCTCCTACCTTCCAAACTTTACAGAAGCTCTCCTGCAAACCTTGCAAGAGTAGCAATCCTGAAAGAAAGGATATTGCGCAGACATGGCTTAGCCACAGCCTGGGTGATGTTTCTAGAATGAGATTTCACTCTGCAGCGGTGAGTGCGCTGATACGAAACTTCCTGGCAGATTAAAACTGTGTGCCGGATCAAGACTCGAACTCGGGACCTCTCATTCTGAGTACATTGTTTTATCATAATGTCCACGAAATGGCATTTCAGAAAGCTGTAGCTTTTGAAGAGCGTACTGTACATCCAAGCCTGCTTGCCGTGTATGTATGTAGATGCAGATGTCTACTGGCAGATGAACACAACAAACCAGTGAATGGAAGTGCAGTGTATGTGAATGTCAACACTGAAGGTATTCCCACAAGAATTTTTTGAGGGTCAGAAGCCCCGTAGGACACCATCTAGAACTATTACAGCTGTGTGTGTGTGTGTGTGTGTGTGTGTGTGTGTGGTCGGGGCGCTTCGCAGTTAGTTTTTCCTTGTGGGCGCCAAAGCAGTGTGCGATTTGCAGGGGGGGATGGAGGGGATTTCCCCCTCTCTGCATCAGACCATCCCCACCTGTGGATACCGAGCGAGGTGGCGCAGTGGTTAGACACTGGGCTCGCATTCGGGAGGACGACGGTTCAATCCCGCGTCCGGCCATCCCGATTTAGGTTTTCCGTGATTTCCCTAAACCGCTCCAGGCAAATGCCAGGATGGTTCCTTTCAAAGGGCACGGCCGACTTCCTTCCCCGTCGCCCCCTAATCCGATGACACCGATGACCTCGCTGTCTGGTCTCCTTCCCCAGGCAAACAAACCAACCACATGTGGTTTTAGTTTATGCATCCCAACCTGGGATGTTTATTTCCCACGCACTGGAGTAAAACTTTACATATAATTTCATTTTGTGGAGCCGAACACTGAAAGTTTTTAATACAGTCTTACTTTTAATACTATTAATGTGTTTGCTTGTTAATTTTGAAAAAGTGTTATGTAGTAGTAAGCATTTCAAAACGTTTAGAACTAAATCACCATTCTCATGTTGTCATTGTTGTTTTCGTCTAAGGTGCGTCATCCGTTTACTTCCGAGCTTGTGAGGGAAGTAGTGTGGCAGTCATACCGCAGCAGTCGTGCCGCAGAGTTGGGTGAGCTGGGGGCTGAAATTCCCACCCCGGGCCCTGACACAGGGTGGTGACCGGCCCGGTACGTGTGCGAACATTTATCGTTAGGCCACCTTTTGGCAACGGTATGGAGCGGACTAACGCGCCTCGGACGAAAGCACAAAGTAGTGCGAAGTGAGCAACGTTACCTACGAAACGGGATCGGACATCTGACTTCGCTAGCAGCGAACCACGTGGGTGGAGCTAAACACAGGCTCCCCGGCATCGCGTACTCCAAATTAATTGGTGCCGTTCGTTCGTTGCCTCTCGTCCGCCAAACACAGGGCGATCTTTACACGTTCCCGCTTCAGTTGCTTCATTAGTGAGTTGAGTGCGTCTGGGCCTGTAAGAACTTCGGAATTTCAGGATGTCATTCAAACAAAGCAAAATTTCTGATTTCCATAAGAGCATATTCGAGGTGCTGGAACATCCACCATACGGTCCAGACCTGGCTCCACACGATTTTCACATGTTTGGACCCTTAACGGAAGCACTACAGGGAAGAAGATTTGAAAGTGATGAAGACGTCATTGCTGCGGTGCAAAATTAGTTAGAGATCCAACCTAAAAGCGTATTTTCTGATGAAATAAAAAAAACCTCGTAAAACATCGGGAAAACTGCATTGAAGTCCAGGGAGGTTACGTAGAAAAGTTTTCTATCATCAGAATAAGTACAGCTTTTCACAAATGTGCCTTTACTTTTTGAATTTCCCTCGTATACCTGTATGTAGATGCTTTTGTAAATAAGCTTTACCTATAATGTACTTTTAAAGATGGCTTTTCTGATAGTGCATACGCGTGAATAGTAAGTTTCGGCATTAACATCCATTTATAAATAACTGTTTAACCGTGGGCAACGCCACGTTCCAAGCTAGTAACATATATAATTATATTAACCCCCTAAAACATCCCCCCCACTGGTAAAAGGACAAATCGCACACTGCGCCAAAGCAGCGTCCTTCCTCAACGGCAAAATGCGGCCCAGTGTAGCGGCAGCTAATGGCAGTGACGCAATGTTGTTGGGAGGTACGGCTGGGCCCGGAGCGCTCGCAGGGTGTGCTGGGGGCGTGTCCGCTATGCGGCGATGATTGATGGCCGGCGCGCGGCGCGGCGCGGCGCGGCCTTGGGCAGCGGCGCGCTACTCCGGACCCGTGCGCCACCTCCTGGCAACCGGCGGGCCTCGCAGGTGCTCAATCATTGCGCTCTGCCCACTGCATCCTCCTGACAGCGCGCCCGGCTGCGGCAGCGCTCGCGCAGATGCACGCGTGCACACCTAGGCAGCAGAGTAGCTAGCAGGTCAGCGGCTCTACTTTCTAGGCTCCTTCAGTGTGGATTAAATTACTTCAAGAAAGGCAGCAAACAGCCACCCTGTTTATTGCTCGATTTACGCCAAAAAACATTCAGTTGCCGTAAAGCACTTATATACACGATGTTACAAAAAGGTAGGGTTAAACTTTCAGGAAACATTCCTCACACACAAATAAAGAAAAGATGTTATGTGCACATGTGTCCGGAAACGCTTAATTTCCATGTTAGAGCTAATTTTAGTTTCGTCAGTATCTAGTACTTCCTCGATTCACCGCCAGTTGGCCCAATTGATGGAAGGTAATGTTGACTTCAGTGCTTGTGTTGACATGCGACTCATTGCTCTACAGTACTAGCATCAAGCACATCAGTACGTAGCATCAACAGGTTAGTGTTAATCACGATCGTGGTTTTGCAATCAGTGCAATGTTTACAAATGCAGAGTTGGCAGATGCCCATTTGATGTATCGATTAGCACGGGGCAATAGCCGTGGCGCGGTACGTTTGTATCGAGACAGATTTCCAGAACGAAGGTGACCCGACAGGAAGACGTCCGAAGCAATTGATCGGCGTCTTAGGGAGCACGGAACATTCCAACCTATGACTCCCGACTGGGGAAGACCTAGAACGACGAGGACACATGCAATAGACGAGGCAGTTCTTCGTGCAGTTGACGATAACCCTAATGTCAGCGTCAGAGAAGCTGCTGCTGTACAAGGTAATGTTCACCACGTCACTGTATGGAAAGTGCTACGGGAGAACCAGTTGTTTCCGTACCATGTACAGCGTGTGCAGGCACTATCAGCAGCTGATTGGCCTCCACGGGTACACTTCTGCTAATGGTTCATCCAACAATGTGTCAATCCTCGTTTCAGTGCAAATGTTCTCTTTACGGATGAGGCTTCATTCCAACGTGATCAAACTGAAAATTTTCACAATCAACATGTGTGGGCTGACGAGAATCCGCACGCAATTGTGCAATCACGTCATCAAGACAGATTTTCTGCGAACGTTTGGGCAGGCATTGTTGGTGAAGTGTTGATTGGGCCCCATGTTCTTCCACCTACGCTCAATGGAGCACGTTATCATGATTTCATACGGGATACTCTACCTGGGCTGCTAGAACATGTGCCTTTACAAGTACGACACAACATGTGGTTGATGAACGATGGACCTCCTGCACATTTCAGTCGAAGTGTTCGTACGCTTCTCAACAACAGATTCGGTGACCGATAAATTGGTAGAGGCGGACCAATTCCGTGGCCTCCACGCTCTCCTGACCTCAACCCTCTTGGCTTTCATTTATGGGGGCATAGGAAAGCTCTTGTCTACGCAACCCCGGTACCAAATGTAGAGACGCTTCGTGCTCGTATTGTGGACGGCTGTGATACAATACGCCATTCTCCAGGGCTGCTTCAGCGCATCAGGGATTTCATGCGACGGAGGGTGGATGCATGTATCCACGCTAACGGAGGACATTTAGAATATTTCCTGTAACAAAGTGTTTGAAGTCACGCTGGTACGTTCTGTTGCTGTGTGTTTCCATTCCATGATTAATGTGATTTGAAGAGAAGTAATAAAATGAGCTCTAACATGGAAAGTAAGCGTTTCCGGACACATGTCCACATAACATATTTTCTTTCTTTGTGTGTGAGGAATGTTTCCTGAAAGTTTGGCCGTACCTTTTTGTAACACCTTGTATTCATCTGTTGCCAACGGTCGCTTAAAAAGATTATGGTTGACGAACTTAACCCAAGACCGAAGCTTTTTTTAAATATTTCTGGCAGTAGCTATGTGGTAAGAGTTCCGGATATCCAACTACTCCAACAGCACTCAAGAAAGGGTCACTGATGACGCTGATGAGCAGTAGATGAGCAGGGGGGTTTAAGTTCGTATGGGACCAAACTGTTGAGGTCATCGGTCCCTAGGTTTACACACTACTTAATCTGACTTAAACTAACTTACGCTAAGGACAAGACACATACCCGTCCTCGAGAGAGGACTCGAACCTCCGACGGGGGGAGCCGCGCGAACCGTGGCAAGGCGCCCTCTAGACCGCTCGGCTACCCCGCGCGGCGTCCATCATATGTGAGAGATTTCACCTCTGGAGAAAATTATGTATTTGTCACCAAGGAAACTGTATTTAACTTGAATGAAATTTTCACTGTACAGCGGAGTGTGGGCTGATATGAAACTTCCTGCAGATTGAAACTGTGTGACGGACTGCCTTTCGCGTGCAAGTGCTCTACCAACTGAGCTACCCAAGCACGACTCACGCTCCGTGCTCACAGCTTTAATTCCGCCAGTACCTCGTCTCCTACCTTCCAAACTTCACAGAAGCTCTCCTGCGATTAGTCGTCTATGAGAAAATATACAAGGGGCGTTCAATAAGTAATGTATCACTTTCCTTTCTCGGCCTATTTTAGTTGGAAAAGTGCGGAATTTTGTGAAAAATCGTGGAATATTCCCGGTTCAGCCCCTATTGTTTCATGAAATTCCGAATATTGGCGGGCTATACGAAGCCTTCAAAATGGTTTTGCAACGAAGAGCGTTCCAAGCAGAGAGCTGTCATTTAGTTTCTTTTGGTGGAAAGACAGACGATCGCAGATATTAATAAGCGCTTGCAGAATCTCTGCGGAAACTGGCAGTGGACAAGAGCCCTGCGAGGCGTTGGGCGAGTCGTTAGTCATTATCGCTACAAGGTAGCTCAAACCTGTCCGATCTCCCGCGAGCCGGCCGGCTGCACACAGCTGTGACTCCTGCAATGGTTGAACGTCCGGACAGTCTCATTCGAGGTGATCGACGGATGACAATGAAACTCCTCGTTGCACAACTGGACGTCTCTGTTGTTAGTGCTGACTCACACGTTCACCAGTTGGGATACTCAAAGCTGTGTTCCAAGTGCGTCCCTCGCCTCCCGGCTTCTTTCTCTTTGGTCCAGTGAATGATGTACTTCGCGGGAAGCAGTTGTGGATGGTGGGAGGCTGTTATGCAGCAATACGTTGGCTCTGACGTCGACCATGCAGGCATACAAGCCTTCCCAGTAAGGTGGCGTAAGGCCCTCGCATTGAACAGAAAGCATGGTGGCAAATCGGGTTTTGTATCCAAAAGAGTGGGGTATAATATGAGGTATTAGAGTCCTGAATAAAATCAACCTGCTTTCAGAAAAAAAGGGTTGCATGTTCATAACAGAAACTTTTGGTGGTGGCAAGATGCTGTTCTTGAAATTCATCAAAGCTGTGCATACTGTTTACAGAAAATGTATGCTGCGGTATTGAAGCAGTCGACGATGCACTTCAGTTCTGCATAAGCAGTGTGATTTTACGAGAACTAAAATTAACAGATGTACACTACTGGCCATTAAAATTGCTACACCCCGAAGATGACGTTCTACAGACGCGAAATTTAACCAACAGGAAGAAGATGCTGTGATATGCAAATGATTAGCTTTTTAGAGCATTCTCACAAGGTTTGCGCCGGTAACGACGCCTATAATATGCTGACATGAGGAAAGCTTCCAAACGATTTCTCATACACAAACAGCAGTTGACCGGCGTTGCTTGATGAAACGTTGTTGTGATGCCTCGTGTAAGGAGGAGAAATGCGTACCATCTCGTTTCCGACTTTGATAAAGGTCGGATTATAGCCTATCGCGATTGCGGTTTATCGTATCGCGATATTGCTGCTCACGTTCGTCGAGATCCAATGACTGTTGGCAGAATATGGAATCGGTGGGTTCAGGTGTGTAATAGAGAACACCGTACTGGATCCCAACGGCCTCGTATTGCTAGCAGTCGAGATGACAGGCATCTTATCCGCATGGCTGTAACGGATCGTGCAACCACGTCTTGATCCCTGAGTCAACAGATGGGGACGTTTTCAAGACAACAACCATCTGCACGAACAGTTCGACGACGTTTGCAGCAGCATGGATTATCAGCTCAAGACCATGGCTGCGGTTACGCTTGACGCTGCATCACGGACAGGAGCGCCTGCGATGGTGTACTCAACGACGAACCTGGAAGCACGAATGGCAAAACGTCATTTTTTCGGATGAATCCAGGTTCTGTTTACACCATCATGATGATCGCATCCGTATTTGGTGACATCGCTGTGAACGCACATTGGAAGCGTATATTCGTCATCGCCATACTGGCGTATCACCCGGCGTGATGGTATGGGGTGCCATTGGTTGTCTCGGTCACCTCTTGTCCGCATTGACGGCACTTTGAACAGTGGACGTTACTTTTCAGATGTGTTACGACCAGTGGCTCTACCCTTCATTCGATCCCTGCGAAACCCTACATTTCAGCAGGATGATGCACGACCGCATATTGCAGGTCCTGCACAGGCCTTTCTGGATGCAGAAAATGTTCGATTGCCGCCCTGGCGAGCATATTCTCCAGATCTGTGACCAGTTGTAAACGTCTGGTTAATGGTGGGCGAGCAACTGGCTCTTCACAATACGTCAGTCACTACTCTCGAAGAACTGTGGTATCGTGTTGAAGCTGCATGGGCTGCTGTACCTGTACACGCCATCCAATCTCTGTTTCACTCAATGGCCAGGCGTATCAAGGCCGATATTACGGCGAGAGGTGATTATTGTGCGTACTGATTTCTCAGGATCTATGCACCCAAATTGCGTGAAAATGTAATCACATATCAGTTCTAGTACAATATACTTGTCCAATGAATAGCCGTTTATCATCTGCATTTCTTTTTGGTGTAGCAATTTTAATGGCCAGTAGGGTACATACCGACCGTTTCCAAAATTCATTGCAAGTACTAAATTGCAGTTTCTACAAGTATTTTCTGATTTTAGATAAAACGAACACACGGGCACTTTTATCTTGGAGGACTGTGTCCAACGTCTACTTAGTGGCTGACAGCAGTTGTTCAGGAATTCCTTATGGCTCGCCGTGCTTTACTCTTGTTCGTCGAGTACCTGTGCAGGCATGCGTTTAAAGCTACGTTTCTTCGTGTGGCCAATTTTCTTGTTTTCATGCGAAGAACAAAACGAATTTTCTATAAGGTATTCTCGTCGCGTAGTGAACATGCTACCTCGATTCGAACCTTTACTCCATTTCTTGTAATGAATCTGATTTCATCACGACCTCAGTAGAAAAACGCTGAAGAAACAGATATATCTGCGCTAGCATAAGGCAGCGCTTTAAATGCAGCTGCGACTGGTTCTTTGCGGCACGAGGGGCACGTACCAGCCGCAGGCGGGCTCGCTCTCCCGCGGTAGTTCAGTTACACTGATCACTATTTGTAACGGCAAATTGGAGCTTGTAAGAGCCAGAGGACGCGCCGGCCGACCGCAGAGCATCGCACGCCCACCCGGCTCGGTTCGCTTTTTCCGCGGCCTACCCTGCAGCGACGTCTGTGGCTCTCACTCGCATCGGGAGTGCAGTGGGCTCGGCTGCCGCCGCGGGCGAGGCGGGTGCCGCTGCGTCGGCCACCGGCTCCATACGTGTTCGCCAGCAGGGCCGATCACACGAGACCACAAATGGAAGGCGCCCGTCTCACCTGATGCAATTTACACTTACGTACCTTCTCTCCACACCACCGTGACGTGCGTGGCTTGATGACACTCACTAGGATCTCTCCCCATTCCAACCGCGAGTGGTACGCGGACAGAATGCGTCTGTTAATGTGAACGTAAACACCAATCACGCATTAGGCCTTAAACCGTCGTCTCACGGGATGTGAAAACGAACGTGAACTAGAAACCGGTGACGTTCTATACCGAGAACGTGAAATAAATATTTTAGATTTTTGCCTCATTGAGAGGAACGTGGGCAATCAGATACGACATCGTTTCACGTCACAAGCAGAAAAGAGGAGCCGCCGTATTTTATGGAGTTAAACATCGTACACTACTGGCCATTAAAATTGCTACACCAAGAAGAAATGCAGATAATAAACGGGTAATCATTGGACACATATAATATACTAGAACTGACATGTGATTACATTTTCACGCAGTTTGGGTACATAAATCCTGAGAAATTAGTACCCAGAACAACCACCTCTGGCCGTAATAACGGCCTTGATAGCCTGGGCTTTGAGTCAGACAGACCTTGGATGGCGTGTACAGGTACAGCTGCTGCCCATGCAGCTTCAACATGATACCACAGTTCATCAAGAGTGGCTTATTGTGACGATCCAGTTACTCGGACACCATTGATCAGACGTTTTTAATTAATGAGACGTTTGGAGAATGTTCTGTCCAGGGCAGCAGTCGAACATTTTCTGTATCCAGAAAGGCCTGTACAGACCTGTAACATGCGGTCGCGCATTATCCTGCTGAAATGTAGGGTTTTGCAGGGATCGAATGAAGGGTAGAGCCACTGGTCGTAACACATCTGAAATTTAACGTCCACTGTTCAAAGTGCCGTCAATGCGAACAAGAGGTGACCGAGAAGTGTAACCAATGGCACCCCATACCATCACGCCGGGTGATACGCCAGTATGGCGTTGACGAATACACGCTTCCAATGTGCGTTCACCGCGATGTCGCCAAAAACGGATGCGACCATCATGATCCTGTAAACAGAAACTGGATTCATCCGAGAAAATGGCGTTTTGCCATTCGTGCTTCCAGGTTCGTCGTTGAGTACACCATCGCAGGCGCTCCTGTCTGTGATGCAGCGTCAAGGGTAACGTAGCCATGGTCTCCGAGCTGATAGTCCATGCTGCTGCAAACGTCGTCGAACTGTTGGTGCAGATGGTTGTTGTCTTGCAAACGTCCCCATCTATTGAATCAGGGATCGAGACGTGGCTGCACGATCCATTACAGCCATGCGGATTAGATGCCTGTCATCTTGACTGCTAGTGATACGAGGCCGTTGGGATCCAGCACGGCGTTCCGTATTACCCTCCTCAACGCACCGATTCCGTATTCTACTAACAGTCATTGGATCTCGACCAACGAGATCAGCAATATCGTGAAACGATAAACCGCAATCGCGATAGGCTACAATCCGACCTTTATCAAAGTCGGAAACGTGATGGTACGCATTTCTCCTCCTTACACGAGGCATCACAACAACGTTTCACCAGGCAACGCCGGGCAACTGCTGATTGTGAATGAGAAATCGGTTGGAAACTTTCCGCGTGTCAGCACGTTGTAGGTATCGCCACTGGCGCGAACCTTGTGTGAATGCTCTGAAAAGCTAATCATTTGCATATCACAGCATCTCCTACCAGTCGGTTAAATTTCGCGTCTGTAGCACGTCATCTTCGTCGTGTAGCAATTTTAATGGCTAATAGTGTATTTCGTGGATTTTCACTCTCACAGAGTATGAATCCCTCGAAAACGCGTCGTTTTAACTACGATTAGTTTAATAAAATGGCGCAAAACTACGCATCGGTAGGTAGGCAGGTAATGGCTTCCTATAGTTGATGTTTTTATGTTATAACTTGTGTGCTAAAAAGGCATAGGGTTTCAGTTCAACAGCATAATGATAATCTATCAAAAGGGTGTCTTTTTGGTACAGTTTGCATATTAAATAATGGTGGTTGTAGATACAAACTTTAGACGGTGAATATCATATACGGAGACCAGGGCACTGGGTTGAAACTGTAGCACAGCTGATAGCGTCGTGAGTTGCAAACTGTGAAGACAAAAAAATTTTTCAACATTTATTTTCTAGAAGAGCCTTGGTCTTTCTTATTCATTTAATAGAGGTATCACCTCAAAAGTCGATGTTATTCATTGTAAATAATGTATTTACTGCAATTCTTGTTGCACAGGCCAACGACTGGAATGTTTTCTAATCCGTTTTGTGTACCAAGGAGGATCAGCTCCGTCGTTTGTTAATTTATTTGGTATAAATCTCTCAATTCCTGCCGATACTATTTCTTTGAATTTAAGCCGTACGCTCGTATACTGTTCTTTATTTGACAGAGCGGAACTGTACAGAATGCCTTCATAAATTCAAGAAACACTGAATTGTATCGAACGCCTCCTTGCATTCTAGGAACGCTGCATCAACCTTGGCGTCGGTATCTACTGCTGACTGGGTGTCGTCGACGAACAGAGCGAGCTTGATTTCTCACGATCGTTGTTTTCGGAAACTATGTTGATTCCTAGAGAGGAGACTTTCCCCTCTAGAAATTTCATAATATGCGAGATTAAAAAGATTCGGAAAAGAAATGTTTTGTACACTGGTGTGCAAAACTTAAGGACAAAAGTAACTTTGCCATGCTGTGTAGCTGCCAAATAACGTAGTTCGTTGAAGTTTGGACCATACGTAGAAAGAGCTGCCACAATATGGTGCAGAAGGTAACTGATACTATATAAATATTTTGGAACTATAAATTACACACTCAGATTATTTGAAGAAGTATTTTTCTGTAGATAACAATTCGATTGGGCGCCACACTCATAATCGTAAATCGAACAATAGCTTAAACTACTTCATAAAACTTCGGGCGAGTTCACTTGGCGAAATAAAATACACAAATTTTACCACCACTTCATCAGTAGTTGTTGCGATCTAGTACGGAGCGTTTCGTTATAATCGAGGCTTATAACTTTTTTTTGCATCGACATGGATCCTAAAAAGCTTAAAGTTGGTGCTGAAAATAGGAAGTTTTGACTGAGTGAACTGAACAATACAGTTTTACGCTGACGGATACGTTTTGAACTATTTCACTTTGCCTCGTACGCAACAGAACTGTCACTCTTCTTAAAAGTTCCAATTTAAAGCCGCACTACGAAACAACATATCAGCACTTCCATTAAAATTTTCCTCTGGGTAGCAAAGGTCGTCAAGAAAAACTCCGAACATATCTAGCTTCTTACAGAAGAAAGCACGAGCTGCCTAGTTCACTCCACGAGCGAGCAAGAAAAATCTACAGAACCAGCGACGCGTGTGTTTTGGAGGCTTGATAAACAGCAGAAGCCATTTACAGACTATGAGATAGCAAAAAGATGTATATTAGAAGTACAGTGGCACTTTTTGAAGAGTTAAAGGAATTTGTTTCCGTAATTCAAGGTATTCCATTGTCGGCAATAAGTAATACAAGAAGAATCGAAATTTTGGCTACCGACAATAAAAGTAGTTTGCTCCAACTTTTGCACAAGGCCCCTTGCTACGCCATAGCGCTAGATGAATCATACGACGTTGTTGATGAAGAACTAATTTCCATTTTCGTGCGGTTTTTGAATATTGAAAGTAAAGAATTTAGGGCAGAGTTGCTAACAATATTGCCGTCGTAAGGCAAGACTCGCGGAGAAGATTTATTCGAGAGTTTTGATGACTTCACGATAAAATAAAGTTATGAAAAAATGGTGTTCCTTTCAACCGATGGGCCCCAGCGATAATCGGCAAGGAAAAGGACTAGTAAAGAGAATCAAAGGTAAGAATGCTGGGCTGCTCTCTTATCAGTGTATAGCTCACCAGGCAGCGCTTTGTGCAAAACTTAGTATGAGTCTGAAGGAAGTATTGGACAAGTTGATTAATTTTATGAGTTCTAGTTCTGATCTTCAGTGCAGACAGTTCAAAGAGTTTCTTTCTGAGTGTGATTCGGCTCATTCTGACATACTGCAGTACAACAATGTTTGTTGGCTAAGAAAAGATCAAGCGATCAAACGTTTTTGGCAAATAAAAGAAGAAGTGAAGTCCTTAGAAAACTTGGATTCACAAGAAGCAAGCTACAAAGAAATGGAAAATTAATATGTGATCTGATACGAGATGTGTCTCCTTTCCGTTGCGAGCTGTATCATTGGAAAAGACAATGCAACTCAAGAATTTTTTTTTTCAAATTTTCAACAATATTTGAAAATTAAAATAATTTTAAAATAGATATTTCAGTATTCTAAAATTGTATGTAAAATCTTACGAAGCAATTTGCAGCAAGTTTTCTACACTTTTCTGACATAGAGAAACTGTCACGATTCTTCAAATCGCCTTTTGAAGTTTCTCCAGGGTCAGAATGGACGGATGTGAGTGCGAAGTTGTTCTACTTTTCAAAGTCTTTGCTCTGAACGGAGATATCAGACTTGCAGGAAGACATTTCCTTGCAAACGTATAAAAATGCATCCGTTGAAGAAATTTGAAGTAAAGAGATCCCAGAAAAATATGAAAACCGCAAAAAATAGCTATATACCTGTTTACTATGCTTGGTCTACATATATTTGTGAAATTTCATTGTCAAAAATTAATTTTCAGAAGAAAAGGTATCGCTGAAGATTAACGGCCGCCCACCTTGAAGACACTATTCGAATAAGCTGCCCCCATGTGAACCTAACGCAAAGAAACTGGCTCAATACCGCAGATGTAATTTCTCACATTGACTTTTTAACACAAATTTCCCTATCTATCGTATTTCATATTTTGTGAGTGAAAAGTAAAATAAAAAATTGTACTGAATGTTGGTTTTTTTCTGGATTTTGGAGTACAATCAGTGTGGTGCCACCGTCAGACACCACACTTGCTAAGTGGTAGCCTTTAAATCGGCTGCGGTCCGTTAGTATACGTCGGACCCGCGTGTCGCCACTATCAGTGATTGCAGACCGAGCAGGTCTAGTCTAGAGAGACTCCTTACAAGGGAACCTCCCCATCGCACCCCCCTCAGATTTAGTTATAAGTTGGCACAATGGATAGGCCTTGAAAAACTGAACACAGATCAATCGAGAACAGGAAGAAGTTTTGTGGAACTATGAAAAAAATAAGCAAAATATACAAACTGAGTAGTCCATGTGCAAGATAGGCAACATCAAGGCTATTATGAGCGTAGGAGCGCCGTGGTCCCGTGGTTAGCGTGATCAGCCGCGGAACGAGAGATCCTTGGTTCAAGTCTTCCCTCCTGTGTAAATTTTATTTTCTTTATTTTGGCAGAGTTATGATCCGTCCGTTCGTTCATTGACGTCTCTGTTCACTGTAATAAGTTTAGTGTCTGTGTTTTGCGACCGCACCGCAAAACCGTGCGATTAGTAGACGAAAGGACGTGCCTCTCCAATGGCAACCGAAAACATTTGATCGCAAGGTAATAGGTCAACCGATTCCTCCAAAGGAAAACACGTCTGACATATTCTCTATGACACTGGTGACGGCATGTGCATCACATGACAGGAATACGTTGTCGACCCACCTAACTTGTACACTTGGCGGATGGGTAAAAAGATTCGTCTACCTTGCCCGATTTAAGTTTTATTGTGGATGTGATAATCACTCCCAAAAAAGTGATGAAAACATAAGAGTTTGTCACATAAACTGCAACAAATGAATGCAACAGTTTCACAGTCGCACAGTTTTCCCTGTGCTCTGTCAAAACATTTGTTTTTAACGTTTTCAAATTTTTCCGTGTGTAGACCGTCAAATCCTGCATATGTCCAAGCAATTCTGAACATGTCCTGGAATTTTGGAGAGCGAAGCTGATTACGTGTAAGTACCTGAACATTGATAATTGTCTGAAAATAAAAAATTAAACTTTTCACTCGAGGGAAGACTTGAACCAAGGACATTTCGTTCCGCAGCTGCTCACGCTAACCACGGGACCACGATGCTCCTGAGTTCAGAGCAGCCTTGATGTTGCATATCTTGCGCATGGACTATTCATTTTGTATACTTTGCTTATTTTTTTCATAGTTCCACAAAACTTCTTCCTGTTTTCTCGATTGATCCGTGTTCAGTTTTTCAAGGCCTATCCACTGTGCCAACTTATAACTAAATCTGAGGGGGGTGCGATGGGGAGGTTCCCTTGTTAGCACTCGCCCCAGTTGTAGAGCCGACTTTGCTAGCGATGGTTCACTGTCTACATACGCTCTCAGTTGCAAAGACGACAGTTAAGCATAGCCTTCAGCTACGTCATTTGCTACGACCTAGCAAGGCGCCATATTCAATTACTATAATCAGAACAGACAATATTGTGAATCATGTACCGTCAAGAGCGACGTTCATCATTAATACACACCTGGAAATTGAAATAAGAACACCGTGAATTCATTGTCCCAGGAAGGGGAAACTTTATTGACACATTCCTGGGGTCAGATACATCACATGATCACACTGACAGAACCACAGGCACATAGACACAGGCAACAGAGCATGCACAATGTCGGCACTAGTACAGTGTATATCCACCTTTCGCAGCAATGCAGGCTGCTATTCTCCCATGGAGACGATCGTAGAGATGCTGGATGTAGTCCTGTGGAACGGCTTGCCATGCCATTTCCACCTGGCGCCTCAGTTGGACCAGCGTTCGTGCTGGACGTGCAGACCGCGTGAGACGACGCTTCATCCAGTCCCAAACATGCTCAATAGGGGACAGATCCGGAGATCTTGCTGGCCAGGGTAGTTGACTTACACCTTCTAGAGCACGTTGGGTGGCACGGGATACATGCGGACGTGCATTGTCCTGTTGGAACAGCAAGTTCCCTTGCCGGTCTAGGAATGGTAGAACGATGGGTTCGATGACGGTTTGGATGTACCGTGCACTATTCAGTGTCCCCTCGACGATCACCAGTGGTGTACGGCCAGTGTAGGAGATCGCTCCCCACACCATGATGCCGGGTGTTGGCCCTGTGTGCCTCGGTCGTATGCAGTCCTGATTGTGGCGCTCACCTGCACGGCGCCAAACACGCATACGACCATCATTGGCACCAAGGCAGAAGCGACTCTCATCGCTGAAGACGACACGTCTCCATTCGTCCCTCCATTCACGCCTGTCGCGACACCACTGGAGGCGGGTTGCACGATGTTGGGGCGTGAGCGGAAGACGGCCTAACGGTGTGCGGGACCGTAGCCCAGGTTCATGGAGACGGTTGCGATACCCCAGGAGCAACAGTGTCCCTAATTTGCTGGGAAGTGGCGGTGCGGTCCCCTACGGCACTGCGTAGGATCCTACGGTCTTGGCGTGCATCCTTGCGTCGCTGCGGTCCGGTCCCAGGTCGACGGGCACGTGCACCTTCCGCCGACCACTGGCGACAACATCGATGTACTGTGGAGACCTCACGCCCCACGTGTTGAGCAATTCGGCGGTACGTCCACCCGGCCTCCCGCATGCCCACTATACGCCCTCGCTCAAAGTCCGTCAACTGCACATACGGTTCACGTCCACGCTGTCGCGGCATGCTACCAGTGTTAAAGACTGCGATGGAGCTCCGTATGCTACGGCAAACTGGCTGACACTGACGGCGGCGGTGCACAAATGCTGCGCAGCTAGCGCCATTCGACGGCCAACACCGCGGTTCCTGGTGTGTCCGCTGTGCCGTGCGTGTGATCATTGCTTGTACAGCCCTCTCGCAGTGTCCGGAGCAAGTATGGTGGGTCTGACACACCGGTGTCAATGTGTTCTTTTTTCCATTTCCAGGACTGTAGTTCTTCCCTACTCACGCCAGGCTGCGTGAGCTAAAACGCGTGCATTTCGGCCTCCTCTCGTAACACGGTGTTGGCTCTTCAGCCAACACAACAAACAGGACTATTATTGTATTTCATATTATTTTGTGAGTAAAAATTAAACTAAAAAGTTAGTAAGGAATTGGAGATTTTTCATCTGGACGTCGATAAAAATTTTCAACCATATCCGGACCCCATCTAAAACCTGTGGTCTAAGCAATGGAACCATGTTAGTATTTGACTGTATTATAAGGAATTCTGACTGTATTGTGAATATTTTTATCGCTTCACAGATCGATGTGAAACGGGACTGTGATCTATTGTAAGGGCTCTTTTACTACTATAGAGAGCGACAGTAATGTCGTGCCTCTTTATTATTAGTGTGATGACAACAATGATAGAGATTATTTTCAGCAGTCGCATGTAAAAGTGTGGCCATTTAAAAAAGAATGTAATAAGACCACGTAGCATCCATCATTGCAGCAATAACGGAAGTTAAATTATGTCTGTAATGGTTATAAGTATTGTCAAAGTCCATCATGTAAGAAATTTAATAAGAGTTAACGACATGTGCATTCGGGAGGACGACGGTTCGATCCCGCGTCCGGCCATCCTGATTTAGTTTTCCCGTGAATTCCTTAAATCACTCCAGGTAAATGCTGGGATGGTTCCTTTGAAAGGGCACGGCCGACTTCCTTCCCCGTCCTTCCCTAATCCGATGAGACCGATGACCTCGCTGTTTGGTCTCTTCCCCTAAACAATCCAATCCAATGCAACGACATGTACGCAAGGCTATGGTAACATGACTGCAGCCCTTTCTAGCGATAACTTTGTCTGCCGGAATGACAGGTCTCAGCACGCTCTTTGGTTGATGCATGTTTCCAGCGATTCGTAACAGTTACCTGTATGTATGACAGCGAAAAATTTCACGGTGTGCTGCTAAACGAATGTGAACGGACTGGGAAGCTATCCGTCAGTAAGGTTTTGCTTATATTATCTGTTTTGAAATTTGTTCTTGTAATCTGACTGGTATGTGCAAAACCGTACTGTTAACATTCGACGTGTGAGTGTGTGTGTCCACATAACACGAAAGAAACATTTTTAAATGTTTCACCAACTACGACATGGTCGCGTACACAAACAGTGATCCAATACTGTCAAATGTTTTTTATTCCAGTCTTTGATCAGAATATGAATTCTTTAGACGATGACCGGTTTCAGTCCGTAATGACCATCCTCAGATCTATAATATACAAATACATAAACTAGTGAGCAGAGTGTCTTTCAACATAATACAGCAATAAGTATCACAATATGCTATCATACAACCAGGGAAATGTACAGAAAATACGGTAAAATGTACCTTTTTTACACCATGTCCTAAAGTGATAAGGCCATCATGGCATCGTCAAAACATATAAATACAATGAGCATAGCATCGTCATATAGATCTAAAATAAGGTGTAGAATAGGCCACATCGTCCAGACAGTCATTATCGCAACTGGCTACTGAAGTACAGTAGCTACCGGAAATCTGTTTGCCTCATTTACGAAAAAAACTTAATCTGATAAAATAAATGACATACTGTCGGCTTAGATGTAGTCATCATTTATTTTATCGGATTATGTTTTTCCGTAAATCATTAATTTTATCAGATTATGTTTTTTCCGTAAATGATGACTATCTAAGCCGACAGTAGCGACGTCTAGGGAGGATGAAGGCAAACAGATTTCCGGTAGCTACTGTACTTCAGTAGCCAGTTGCAATAATGACTGTGTGGACGATGTGGCCTATTCTACACCTTATTTTAGATCTATATGACGATGCTATGCTCATTATATTTATATGTTTTGACGATGCCATTATGGCCTTATCACTTTAGGACATAGTGTAAAAAAGGTACGTTTTACCCTATTTTCTGTACATTTCCCTGGTTGTATGATAGTATATTGTGATACGTATTACTGTATTATGTTGATAGACACACTGCTCACTAGGTGTATATATTTGTATATTATAGATATGAGGATGGTCATTACGAACTGAAACAGGTCATCGACAAAAGAATTCATATTGTGATCAAAGACTGGAATAAAAAATATTTTTAAATGTGACACACACATTAGCAATGTCATGTAAGTAATTTTAACAACAATTGAATACGCAAGCATAATATTATCCACTAATATGTCTTACCTATTTGCTGTTTGTGGTGTCACCGCCAGACACCACACTTGCTACGTGGTAGCCTTTAAATCGGCCGCTGTCCGTTAGTATACGTCGGGCCCGCGTGTCGCCACCATCAGTGATTGCAGACCGAGCGCCGCCACACGGCAGGTCTAGAGAGACTCTCTAGCACTCACCCAGTTGTACAGCCGACTTTGCTAGCGATGGTTCACTGACTACATTCGCTCTCATTTGCAGAGACGACAGTTTAGCATAGCCTTCAGTTACGTCATTTGCAACGACCTAGCAAGGCGCCATTTTCTGTTACTATAAGAACTATCTTCACGAATGTATTCTGAACAGATAATATTGTGAATCATGTACCGTCAAGAGCGACGTTCATCATTAAGTGATTAAAGTTAAGTATCAAACTAATTACGTCCGCTTTCTGAATTCTAATTCCTTGTCATGTTCCAGACCTCACGTCAGTATAGTTCTTCCCTCCTCACGCCAGCCTGCGTGAGCTAAAACGCGTGCATTTCGGCCTCCACTAGCAACACGGTGTTGGATCTTCTGCCAACACAACACTGTAGTTTTTGTGTTACGTTGCAAACTTTGAAAACGTCATAAGGCCGAAACTAGCTAGCGATCTAATTTACACGCAAGGTGCATTGAAGTATTAAAACTGACAGCCTACGGTGGTTAAAATGGAGCCATCATTTATAAGAAAATAATAATAAAAAACCGGGACTTGGGTTTAGTTGTGTTGACCACCGCGACAGACCGTGCCTCGCGGCAGGAGTGACGACAGACGCGGCGGCGGCGAGAGCGCGCACTGCGGGCAGCGGACCGCGGTGCGCCTAGCGCGGCCGCAGACGGGGCGTGGCGGTGATTCAGGCCGGGCGGGCGAGCGGCCGGCGCGCGGACACCGGCCTTGAGCGCACCAGCCGATCTTATCAGCGCCGGCCGAGCCGCGGCCGCCGATTGGCTGTGGCGCCTCAATGAGCGCCGCGGCGGCACGCAGCCGCCCGTGTACTCACTGCCGCGGCGTCCACAAGGCCCAGCCTAAGCGGCCCCTGTGCTGTCGATAATATCGTGCAATACTTGTTACTATGGAATATCATTGACAGTATACCGATAACACTGACGACTGTGCAACATAATGACGGATCTACCGAAATTATATATTTTGTGCGAACTGCTTTGATTCGATAGTCTCTGGCTTACATCGTACACACTACTGGCCATTAAAATTGCTACACCAAGAAGAAATGCAGATGATAAAGGGGTATTCATTGGACAAATATATTATAGAACTGACATGTGTTTACATTTTCACGCAATTTTGGTGCATAGATCCTGAGAAATCAGTAGCCAGAACAAGCACCTCTGGCCGTAATAACGGCCTTGATACGCCTGGGCATTGAGTCAAACAGAGCTTGGATGGCGTGTACAGGTACAGCTGCCCGTGCAGCTTCAACACGATACCACTCTTCATCAAGAGTAGTGACTGGCGTATTATGACGAGCCAGTTACTCGGCCACCATTGAGCAGACGTTTTCAGTTGGTGAGAGATCTGGAGAATGTGCTGGCCAGGGCAGCAGTCGAACATTTTCTGTATCCAGAAAGGCCCGTACAGGACCTGCAACATGCGGTCATGCATTATCCTGCTGAAATGTAGGGTTTTGCAGGGATCGAATTAAGGGTATAGCCACGGGTCGTATCACATCTGAAATGTAACGTCCACCGTTCAAAGTGTCGTCAATGCGAACAAGAGGTGATCGAGACGTGTAACCAATGGCACCCCATATCATCACGCCGGGTTATACGCCAGTATGGCGATGACGAATACACGCTTCCAATGTCCGTTCACCTCGACGTCGCCAAACACGGATGCGACCATCATGATTCATCGGAAAAAATGACGTTTTACCATTCGTGCACCCAGGTTAGTCGTTCAGTACACCATCGCAGGCGCTCCTGTGTGTGATGCAGCGTCAAGGGTAACTGCTGCCATGGTCTCCGAGCTGATAGACCATGCTGCTTGCAAATGTCGTCGAACTGTTCATGCAGATGGTTGTTTTTACAAACGTCCCCATCTGTTGATTCAGGGATCGAGACGTGGCTGCACGATCCGTTACAGCCATGCGGATTAGATGCCTGTCATCTGGACTGCTAGCGATACGAGGCCGTTGGGATCCAGCACGGCGTTACGTATTACCCTCCTGAACCCACCGATTCTATATGCTGGTAACAGTCATTGGATCTCGACCAACGCGAGCAGCAATGTTGCGATACCATAAACTGCAATCGAGATATGCTACAATCCGACCTTTATCAAAGTCGGAAACGTGATGGTACGCATTTCTTCTCCTTATACGAGGCATCACAACAACGTTTCACCAGGCAACGCCGGTCAACTGCTGTTTGTGTATGAGAAATCGATTGGAAACTTTCCTCATGTCAGCACGTTGTAGGTGTCGCCACCGGCGCCAGACTTGTGTGAATGCTCTGAAAAGCTAATCAGATAATCATTTGCATATCACAGCATCGTCTTCCTGTCGGTTAAATTTCGCGTCTCTAGAAAGTCTTCTTCGTGGTGTAGCAATTTTAATGGCCAGTAGTGTATCTTAGTCAGCTCAGTCTGCTGTGCTAAACTATTTACGTTGCACAATTGTGTTGTGAAGTGGAAATGTCAGTAAGAGGGCAAGGTGACTTCTGGTCAGAAAACCGTTGACATTAGCATTTTTTTCCAGGCTCAGAATTTGGTGTCAGATTACAGCTGTTTGTTATATTCATCGTAAGCCTCTACCCTCCCGTCCCCATCCCTCCAACCCGTACACTGTCTTCTCCTCCCCCAGTTTATTCTCAGCCGGAAGGAGTCATTCTGTCTCCACTCTGTAATGGTACCATAACCTAACTTTGGGTACTTATTTATCAATAATGACAACATATTTTGTCTGTTAAAAATAATTTCTATTTCAACTACATGAGCCTAGTCACCAGAGTGTGAGGATCAACGTATTCCTTCTAAATAATTTACAGATTATTAACAATAATTTTCCCTCTATATATCAATTCGTCATTTGTGTAGGCCTATGGTAGAGAGAGGATTAGGATGGTCAATAGGAATCATTCAAGGTCGGTGCTCTGTACTCAAGTTTGGTCATTTCTATAGTCTAAAACACGAACATTTGTGTGATGGGCTATAAAATTGGCAAATTGGCACTAAAATTGACAAATTGCCAGCATAAGGTTTGAAATTGGAAAACTGCCAGGATAGAGTGTAAAACTGGTAAAAAAATGTCGCGAGACTAGGGCTTCCCGTCGGGTAGACCGTTCGCCGGGTGCAAGTCTTTCGATTTGACTCCACTTGCTCGTCGATGGGGATGAAATTGTGACGATTAGGACAACACAACACCCAGTCCCTGAGCGGAGAAAATCTCCGAACCAGCCGGGAATCGAACCCGGGCCCTTAGAAGTGACATTCTATCGCGCTGACTACTCAGCTACTGGTAAAGTGGTATGATAGGCCTTACCATTGCTAGGATAGGCCGACTGCCTTGTGCAAAAAATGGTTTACGCCTGGAATGAACTTGTCTTTATTGCATGAGATCACAAGCGCCAAGGTCTGTCAATGGCGGCGGCCACCTCGCTACTGAGCTCCACCCACACACGTGCTAGCCAGCCTAGTTATCCCATACCACCCAGATGAGATAACGCAGTGTTATTCGAGAACCTGTTTCCGTTTTACAGAAATGTAAACCATATAAACTACACTGGAGCGCCAAACTGGTATAGGCATGCGTATTAAATACAGAGATATGTAAACAGGCAGAATACGGTGCCGCGGACGGAAACTCTTATATAAAACAACAAGTGTCCGGCGAAGTTGTTAGATCGGTTACTCCTGCTACAACGGGAAGTTATCAAGTTTTAAGTGAGTTCCGCCGTGGTGCTATAGTCAGCGCACGAGCGATGGGACGTAGAAAAATGGTTCTGAGCACTATGGGACTCAACTTCTGAGGTCATCAGTCCCCCAGAACGTAGAACTACTTAAACCTAACTAACCTAAGGACATCACACACATCAATGCCGGAGGCAGGATTCGAACCTGGGACCGTAGCGGTCGCGCGGCTCAAGACTGTAGCGCCTAGAACCGCTCTGCCACCCCTGCCCTCGGGCATGGATGTGTGTGATTGGTTAGTTAGGTTTAAGTAGTTCTAAGTTCTAGGGGACTGATGACCTCAGAGATTGAGTCCCATAGTGCTCAGAGCCATTTGAACCATTTAGTTCGCGTTCTATCTAGATGGTGCGAACCTTAGCGATCACTGTGGCGCGCCATTTTTCATTCGGTGTTAATGGTGCAATTTAACGGTTTATTTGCAACATTTCTTAAATGTGAACGATGTCCATTTTGTGAAATGTAATACACTACTGGCCACTAAAATTGCTACACCAAGAAGATGACGTGCTACAGACGCGAAATTTTACCGACGGGAAGAAGATGCTGTGATATGCAAATGATTAGCTTTTCAGAGCATTCACGCAAGGTTGGCGCCGGTGGCGACACCTACAACGCCCTAACCTGAGCAAAGTTTCCAACCGATTTCTCATACACAAACAGCAGTTGACCCGTGTTACCTGGTGAAACGTTGTTGTGATGCCTCGTGTGAGGAGGAGAAATGCGTACCATCACGTTTCCGACTTTGATAAAGCTCGGATTGTAGCCTATTGCGATTGCGGGTTATCGTATCGCGACATTGCTGCTCGCGTTGGTCGAGATCCAATGACTGTTAGCAGAATATGGAATCTGTGGGTTCAGGAAGGTAATACGGAAAGCCGTGGTGGATCCCAACGGCCTCGTATCACTAGCAGTCGAGATGACAGGCATCTTATCCGCATGGCTGTAACGGATCATGCAGCCACGTCTCGATCCCTCAGTCAACAGATGGGGCCGTTTGCAAGGCAACTACCATCTGCACGAACAGTTCGACGACGTTTGCAGCAGCATGGACCGTCAGCTCGGAGACCACGGCTGCGGTTATCCTTGACGCTGCATCACACACAGGAGCGCCTGCGATCGTGTACTCAACGATTAACCTGGGTGCACGAATGGCAAAACGTCATTTTTTCGGAAGAATCCAGGTTCTGTTTACAGCATCATGATGGACGCACCCGCGTTTGGCGACACGGTGGTGAACGCACATTGGGAGCGTGTATTCGTCATCGCCATACTGGCGTATCACCCGGTGTGATGGTATGGGGTGCCACTGGTTACACGCCTCGGTCACCTCTTGTTCGCATTGACGGCACTTTGAACAGTGGACGTTACATTTCAGATGTGTTACGACCCGTGGCTCTACCCTTCATTCCATCCCTGCGAAACCTTACATTTCAGCAGGATAATGCACGACCGCATGTTGCAGGTCCTGTACGGGCCTTTCTGGATACAGAAAATGTTCGACTGCTGCCCTGGTCAGCACATTCTCCAGATCTCTCACCAACTGAAAACGTCTGCTCAATGGTGGCCGAGTAACTGGCTCGTCATAATACGCCAGTCACTACTCTTGATGAACTGTGGTATCGTGTTGAAGCTGCATGGGCAGCTGTACCTGTACACGCCATCCAAGCTCTGTTTGACTCAATGCTCAGGCGTATCAAGGCCGTTATTACGGCCAGAGGTGGTTGTTCTGGGTACTGATTTCTCAGGTTCTATGCACCCAAATTGCGTGAAAATATAATTACATGTCAGTTCTAGTATATTTGTCCAATGAATACCCGTTTATCATCTGCATTTTTTCTTGGTGTAGCAATTTTAATGGCCAGTAGTGTACATTCCCATAGAGGGTTGAACTCTAAACTTTCCGGACACTCATTCTCTGTCGCCCTCCTGATGCACATGGTGAGTAATTAGCAGATAATATTTCCCTGTCTGAACTGTTAGTGCAATACTTTCGAAAGAGCCACACTAAAGGCAGAACTTGCGCGCTCGCACTCAAGGGGTAACTTGCTAGTTTGTCGGGCTTTTGCTTAATACCTATTTATCATCCATCAATGTACATTATCTTCACTTCGTATGTACTACATTTAGCGTCAGAGAACTTAAAGTATAGAACATTATGCGTTGATCCGTTCAATGACGCTGATTCAGGAGATCTACATGAAGGTAGAACTATTTCCATTTTGGTCAGACAGCAAGTACTGTACAAAAATCAGACTGAGGCATAACATGTCTATCGGAAACCACCATTGAGGAATGGTGCGCCTAGTTCCGTGCTGGACGAGATTCTATACATTGCACGTCTCCTTATCGCAAATGTCGTAACGCAGACGTTATGCCACATCAAGAGCACCAGCGCTACAGTTGTGATCTCTCGCCATGTGATTACCACGTCTCCGTTCCCTTCAAAACGGCGTTGAAGGGTCGACGATACCTGTCGGACGAGGAAGTGGGACAGGCAGTTTCGGACTTCTTCATGCTGCATAACACCATGTGCGTCGGTGGAATGATCGGCTCACTGCTCACGGCCATTTTGCCTGATTGGCGTCCCGATTGTGGACTGTACGACCTTTCGAATGGAGACTTTTTGATAGCCCTTTATGCAATCATCATGGGGCAGAAAAAAAGTAAAATGCAGACTTTCTTTTAGGGAAGAGCCAGGAAAGTACGCAGTCGAGAATCATATTCAGGCAGAGGAGGAACCACAACAAACTTAAAAAAGTCTTAAAGAAACATCGATATATCTACGATAGTTAATTTCCATTAGAGTTCCGTATCTACTACAGCTGTCTACACCATCATTTCCCTCGTCTTCAAGTCGACAGTGTTCAAGAGCTGAGGAAAGTGATATCTGTCCGTGATTGTGAAGTGAAGCCCTTCTATAAAAAAGTCAAGACAGCCAAATCTCTCAGTGTTTGTAAAAGTATCTATCGATATGGTGGAGAGTCTCAAAGATATCCAGCTATATCCATCATGTGGTTTTGCAGCTCTTGCAGTAGCCGTGTTTTCAGACAAAATTAATGGATATCGGGTCCTCCTGTTACGCAAACAACCGTTTTTTTTAAATATATATAACCTAAATATGTTTCAGCACCTTTGTGACATCGTCAGTCTTTCTGCAGTTCTGTAAAAAGTAAACAGGTTTTAAGTAAACATGTAAACTGATTGGAAAATAACCACTTATGACGGCACAAAGGTGCTGAAACATTATTGGATTTACATATAAATATATGACACAGTTGTCTGCATAATAGGCTATCCTGATATCCAGTAAAAATCCAGCTTTTTCTGTTGTGGAAGATTCATATTTTGTTGAATTATTGCATTACCCGAAATCCTAGCAAACCGTTCCATCGTGGTATTTGCTGAGAAATGGTTTACTTGATGAGCAATATTTATGTCGTCATTTCATTTTACGCCTCTTTATTTTAGTAAATCCTACAAAAACGACGCATTTTTGATCGCTCTTCGATATGGTGGCCGTTAGAAACAGTTTCTTTGGTCGCACATTATCTATAATACGAAAACCACCTAACATTGCATTTTACACTGAGTAGTATGCAGTCATGTCTGACAAAGAAAAATAGTTTTAACTAAGATATTTGATATGGCAGAATAACCGTCTGACTTATATCTATCTACAATTTCCCGCTCCGCCGTTGTCACGCAACGTATTTTTCAACAAATTCCAGCGCGCTCGTTGCTCATCGGTAACGACGTTTCAGACGCGGTACACTTAATGAGGTTCCCTGAATAACCAATACATTTAACGGGAATTTTTATTGACAGTTCCGAATACACACGGTACAAAATTACTTTTGCAGCCCCTCCTTAGCGTGCTGTCGTTCCAAGACTAAATGCGTCATTCGGATTTGTCTTGATGACAGAAAACAACGTCGTGCGGCAGCGGTTGAGTCACACTGGGCGTCATAATAATGTTACGCTTAAGGCGTCGACACACGGGACGAGGCAGCTAACGTGGACATTCATGCAGACGGGATGTCCCACGTCACGTGACAGCGCAGTCTGGTCACGGCAAGAGCTGGTTGGCGTGATTTTGCTCTCTCAGCGCTCTCCAATGTGACTTGTTGGCTTCATTTGGCTCGCAAGCCATACAGTTCACATGATTGGACATGCATAGATTTGCTTCGTTAGCTCTATTAAAACGAAAATTTTCTTTCCCGACCATATACTAGTCATGTTGTTCTCTCTGTGGTATACATAAATAAAAACATTAACATCCGTGAATGTATAATAAGACAAAAATGAAAGATACATGTTCACTCAGGAAAGACATCAGCTTATAAAAGTTCCCCAAATCAAAGAAATTCACTCCTGTCACAGAGCGTACTTATATTTATATAGCATCAAATATTACATAAAATAATTTGTATTAATTTCATACGAAACTCCCACAATCTTTTATGAAACGTGCAAATGAAAAAAAGGAAAGAAAATGGATACAGAGGGGCGAGAACCCTCCGCCCATCTATTTTCGGCTCCGTATGGCGGTGCAACTGTGGGTTTCGTTTTTTTTACTTTACCCACCTAACGTTATTGACACTGTATTATAACAAATCCTAACAAGAATGACACATTTCTCGAATCTGAAATGGGTCGTTGCCGTAAAACGGCTTTCTCTTATAACACGCGAGTTATAACACGAAAATAAGTGCCAAAATTCTTTAACCACCAATATGACGTTTCCCGCAATTTTATTACAACAAATAGTACCAATAATGATTCGTTCCCGAGACATTCAACGTGCTGGTGCTTATAAACAGCAAATATTCATAGTGTGTAGCGTATAACATAAAACCCACCGAATATGGGCTTCTGCTGCACACGACAAATAATGACGCCTTCTTTCTGCTTGCCATGTGGGGGCGTGCATGCTTCCTAATGCTTCTGCTGTACGTAGCACGTTGCCGTAATATGGCAAAACTGATTTTGTGTTTCACGTGACGAAGTGGCTTCTCAGCGAGATGTAACACTGTATCTACTAACATGAGTGTTCCAGCAAGGGTCTCCGGCTGCTGTGGCCGAGCGGTTCTAGGAGCTTCAGCCCGGAACCGTTCTGCTGCTACGGTCGCAGGTTCGAATCCTGCCTCTGGCGTGGATGTGTGTGATGTAATTAGTTAGGTTGAAGTAATTCTAAGTCTAGGGGACTGATGACTTCAGATGTCACGTCCCACAGTGCTTAGAGCCATTTGAACCAGGAAGGATCAATAGCTGGTACCTCAGAACGCTTGTGCTATTGAGCTGTAAATGTAATCATTTCATGTACTCCATATGCATTGTTGCAACAATAAATCTTGAATGATTGAAACCTCTAAAAAGGTGTAGTATTTTTTTTTCGGCAGTGCCATAACAGATTGTTTTGTGGTATGGATTCACCCACAAGACGTATTTTCTGATGATGATGATGAAGTCCAATACTCCGAGGAGCGTAGGGTACGACGCGGGAGACCCGCACCGCCGACTAGGCAAGGTCGTAGCGGAGGTGGTTTGCCATTGCCTTCCTCCGACTGTGATGGAGATTAATGATGATGATGAAGACAACACAACAACACCCAGTCATCTCGAGGCAGGGAAAATCCCTGACCTCGCCGGGAATCTAACCCGGGACCCGTTGCCCGGGAAGCGAGAACGCTACCAGAAGAGCACGAGCTGTGGACATTTTTCTGATGGAGCAAGGTACTTTTTTTCATCAGCGTTTGTCGACCCTGGAGACAGCACTAAAACTGCTATCCAACCGTAGCGCGAAATGCGCTAAATGTGAAGGCCAAGGCTGCTGGCACGGCGCAGTTTGTGCCACGCTGTGTCATTTATACGCGACAGTCTAATGCTGCACATTAAGCGCATTCTCCGCCTGCTATTCCGGACAGTTCCCCTGAAACATTACGGATCTTTATATCACTGTGCATCGCATTTCAAAAGCTTTTGAATGCCACTACAGAAATAGCCTCTGCCCGTGGATAAAAGAAACTGTTGTTACCTCTACAAAAAATTTATCTCCGTTTGCTTACTTTACAAGGTGAAACTTTACTTGGATGCACTGAAATGTTTATGAAATATTATGAGTGTATTACAAAAAAGAATGTATGTATTGATGAGTTTCAAGATAAACAGATAACACAAATATGAAAATAGTTATCAATCATAAATTGGTACAGGCATGTTGGCGTCACCATTTGTCTCTTTGACGAATCATAGCAGCAAAGATGATTTAAAAGTATTGGAGAAAATGTAGCAGCAAATGATATACTGGTTAATTCACGCTGTTCGCTTCAGACATTTCCTGAACCATTTAAGATATCGTAATTCTGTTTTCACTCAAATAAATTGTGGAGAAGTCCTTACAAAATGCCAAAAATGGTTAATGGCTCTGAGCACTACGGGACTTAACATTTGTGGTCATCAGTCCCCTAGAACTTAGAACTACTTAAACCTAACTAACCTAAGGACATCACACACATCCATGCCCAAGGCAGGATTCGAACCTGCGACCGTAGCGATCACGCGGTTCCAGACTGAAGCGCCTAGAACCGCAGGACCACACTGGCCGGCAAACAAAATGACATATAGTCTCTTTTAAAAGCTGTATTAATTACAGAGAAATCGATATCAAGTTCGCTTTTTCGGTCTTTTCGTATGTTAGTATCGTAGTTCATTCTCCAAAGCTCGCTTCGCAGTTTCAGTGAAATCACAGTATTTATAACATAAGATTTATCTGCTGTGAACAAAATACCGATTGGTGCCTTTGATGAAGTTCGTATTGTTGTCCGTGACTTACGCAAGCTGATGAATCGCTCCAATTTTACGTAGCTAAGAGAGCGTAGTACTTACAAAAGAGGAATGGTGGAGAAAAAGTGTAATTTAACACAGATAATAATTACACTTTGTTACGTGTAGCTGGATCGACAGACCAACTGGAAGGCGAAGGAAATTGCATCTAAGGACGATTCACTAAATGACCGCGGCAACCGTTCTGCTCTTCTTTCTTCCGGAACCTTGAAAGAAAGAGGCACGCATCTTTGACCCGTTTAGGTTTCTTCAACGATGTGAGAATCTACCACAGAGTGTCCAGTAATTGCCCTCCAAACTTTCAAACTCCATTGCCTCTGATTTTCAAAGTCCTTCAGCCAGTGCGAGTTCTCGGTGGGGCAATAACGCATATTTATTACGTTCAGCTTACCTTGATTTATAAAGGTACTTTCATTTGTGCAGAGAATTCTTTGTAGAAAGAACCTGTGTTATAACACGGGCCTGTGCTGCCGTTAACAGATGAAATTCAACGTACATTATTACTTCTCCACAATCACTTTATAGCGTGTAGCAAGACAGTGGTTTGCGGCGCTGTTATCTTGATACTATTTGATCAAGTCCCATACTTGTTATGTCGTTGAAGTTCTCTTAGAAGTTTGTTTCAAATGCCGCATAAAAATGGATATAATTCCTTTAGGAACAAATAAGTCGATGTCGTAATTCGGTTACTATAAATGATAAAAATTACTGAGAAATGTCAGGAAATTTGCATCATGTTGTCCGGTGTAGGTTAGCGAAAAACCGCGCCTCATATATATTATATATTATATATATTATATGTATATATATATATATGCGCAGGGTACGAGTGACAGCGCGGGATTAGCCGAGCGGTCTTAAGCCCTGCACCCTGCAGTCTTGGACTGTGCAACTGGTTCTGGCGGAGGTTCGAGTCCTCCCTCGGGCATGGGTGTGTGTGTGTTTGTCCTTAGGATAATTTAGGTTAAGTAGTGTGTAAGATTAGGGACTGATGACCTGAGCAGTTAAGTCCCATAAGATTTCACACACATTTGAACATTTTTTTGAGTACAAGTGACAGACAGACGGACAGTATTTTCTGGTAAGGATAGGAACAAGTTTTTCATCAGAGCAAAAGAGGTGAAAAGGCTAGTATATAATATCTGAATATCAAGCGACTAACAAGCGAACCGAGGTACTGCGTCAAAACACAGAGTGTTTCGAATGGCAATATGTGTGAGACAGGTCTGGACTGAGCAGTCAGTAAATCGGAGTACTGCAGCCCGGTGGAATCCGCTCAGCCGGTTCGCAGTGCCATAAGCAGGAAAGCCGTCGAGTGCACGCTATTCCTGGAGGATATTAATGTTCCTCCTACCTACGCCGCTACTGCCGTTAGCGCTGCTTAGTTTAGAGACTGCCGTTCGTAAAGATGTTCCGGAATTCTACCGGAGTGAATGTGCTGAAACAGCTGTAGTGTCAACCTGACCTTCCTCCTCACCAGCTGCTTTTGCCAGTGAGAAGTGTGGTGGGAGACTTGCACTAGCCTCAGATCGCTGCTAAAGTTAAATTTTTAAGTCAAGCCATCCACCGGAACTTGTCAAACAAGAAACTAACTTAAAGTACACAAAAAAAAAAACAATTTTCGGATAGATTGACTTCTAGAGCCTATCTTGTATGAAAAGAACATAGGAAGGGGGAAGATCGCCGGCCGCGGTGGTCTAGCGGTTCTAGACGCTCAGTCCGGAGCCGCGCGACTGCTACGGTCACAGGTTCGAATCCTGCCTCGGGCATGGATGTGTGTGATGTCCTTCGGTTAGTTAGGTTTAAGTAGTTCTAAGTTCTAGGGGACTGATTACCATAGATGTTAAGTCCCATAGTGCCCAAAGCCATTTGAACCAAGGGGGAAGATCATGGCGTAATGTACCACTGACGTCAAGGCGTACGACACTGTACCGCTTGGGCGCCCACTGACCAAGAGTCGATCATAATAAGTATCCGACTACTCAGCAGGGTATCTGACTAAAAGAAACCGGTACGTTATAAGACATGGCGAATGTTACACAGAAACGGAAGTAACATCGGGTGTGCCTGAATGAAGTGTAACAGGATCTCTATGTTTTAAATACACATAAACGAATTATCAGACAGAATCATCAGCACAACGTGTTCGCTTATAGTACATATGTGTACAGGAAAGTACCGTCGGTGGACGGTCGTTAGGATTTGCAGAAAGACTTGGTGTTATAAATGACAGCTTTTATTAAATGTGGATAAATGTGAGGTAATGTCTACAACAGATAGAAGAAAACCATATAATACACTACTGGCCATTAAAATTGCTACACCACGAAGATGACGTGCTACAGACGCGAAATTTAACCGACAGGAAAAAGTTGCTGAGATATGCAATTGATTAACTTTTCAGAGCATTCACACAAGGTTGGCGGCGGTGGCGGCAACTACAACGTGCTGACATGGGGAATGTTTCCAACCGATTTCTCATACACAAAACAGCAGTAGACCGGCGTTACCTAGTGAAACGTTGTTGTGATGCCTCGTGTAAGGAGGAGAAATGCGTACCATCACGTTTCCCACTTTGATGAAGGTCGGATTGTAGCCTATCGCGACTGCGGTTTATCGAATCGCAACATTACTGCTCGCGTTGGTCGAGATCCAATGACTGTTAGCAGAATATGGGATCGATGGGTTCAGGAGGGTGATATGGAACGCCGTGCTGGATCACAACGGCCTCGTATCACTAGCAGTCGAGATGACAGGCACCTTATCCGCATGGCTGTAAAGGATCGTGCAGCGACGTCACGATCCCTGAGTCAACAGATGGGGACGTTTGCAAGACAACAACCATCTGCACGAACAGTTCGACGACGTTTGCAGCAGCATGGACTATCAGCTCGGAGACCATGGCTGCGGTTACCCTTGACACTGCATCACAGACGGGAGCGCCTGTGATGGTGTACTCAACAACGAACCTGGGTGCACGAATGGCAAAACGTCATTTCTTCCGATGAATCCGGGTTCTGTATACAGCATCATGATGGTCGTATCCGTGTTTGGCGCCATCGCGGTGAACGCACATTGGAAGCGTGTATTCGTCATCGCCACACTGGCGTATCACCGGGCGTGATGGTATGGGGTGCCATTGGTTACACGTCTCGATCACCTCTTGTTCGCATTGACGGCACTTTGAACAGTGGACGTTACATTTCAGACGTGTTACGACCCGTGGCTCCATCCTTCAGCCGGCCAGTGTGGCCGTGCGGTTCTGGGCGCTTCAGTCTGGAACCGCGCGACCGCTACGGTCGTAGGTTCGAATCCTGCCTCGGGCATGGATGTGTGTGATGTCCTTAGGTTAGTTAGGTTTAAGTAGTTCTAAGTTCTAGGGGACTGATGACCATAGATGTTAAGTCCCATAGTGCTCAGAGCCATTTGAACCATTTTTCTAGCCGGCCGGGGTGGTCGTGCGGTTCTAGGCGCTGCAGTCTGGAACCGCGGGACTGCTACGGTCGCAGGTTCGAATCCTGCCTCGGGCATGGATGTGTGTGATGTCCTTAGGTTAGTTAGGTTTAAGTAGTTCTAAGTTCTAGGGGACTGATGACCTAAGATGTCAAGTCCCATAGTGCTCAGAGCCATTTGAACCATTTGAACCATTTTTCTACCCTCCATCGATCCCTGCGAAACCCTAAATTTCAGCAGGATAATGCACGACCGCATGTTACAGTTTCTTTACGGGCCTTGCTGGATACAGAAAATGTTCGAGTGCTGCCCTGGCCAGCACATTCTCCAGATCTCTTACCAATTGAAAACGTCTGGTCAATGGCGGCCGAACAATTGGCTCGTCACAATACGCCAGTCACTACTCTTGATGAACTGTGGTATCGTGTTGAATCTGCATGGGCAGCTGTAACTGTACACGCCATCCAAGCTCTGACTCTATGCCCAGGTGCATCAAGGCCGTTATTACGGCCATAGGTGGTTGTTCTGGGTACTGATTGCTCAGGATCTATGCACCCAAATTGCCTGAAAATGTAATCACATGTCAGTTCTAGTATAATATGTTTGTCCAATGAATACTCGTTTAACATCTGCATTTCTTCTTGGTGTAGCAATTTTAATGGCCAGTAGTGTAGCTCGTCGCTAGATCGAAACACCGACATGGGAACATCATTTGTTCCTAGGTGCACTCTCCTCTAGATACAACACTCTTCACAACGTGTAACAACAGGTGCGCTGCTACTGTCGTGATGGGTCAGAGTAATCCATACGAAAGTGTAACATAAAGGCTCGGGGAACTTATAGTATGAGAATACGTATGAGGAGGACGACGTAGTTCTCGCGAAACGGTTTTGGGTAAATTTAGAGAACTTGTATTCCGAGATGACTGTGCGACCATTATGCTACACCAACATATACTGCACATAGGAACCACGAGGAAAAGATAAGAGAGATTAGTTGAGAGGCATACAGGAGTCATTTTTCTCTCGCTCATTAAGCGAATGGAAATTACTGAGTTCTCAGTCAAGTTCTGTTACTTTTGCTCTTCGTATAATTGCTAATCTGGGAAAATGACGAATCAACCTCCTCACTTTTTTTATATATTTCCACTCAGTAATGTGTTATGGAATAATTTTCTGGGGTAACTCAACACGTAGAAAGAGATTATTGATTCTACAAAACCGAGCAGTAAGAATATGTGGTGTTCACCCACGAACGTCTTGTACGTAACTCTTCAAGGAGATAGGAATCTTAACTGCGCCATCACAATACATATATTCGATAATGAAATTCTTCATAAATAATCCATGATGATCTGAGAAGAACAGTGATGTCCATATCTACAACAGTAGAGGGAAATTACCTGTTTATCCATTATTATAGCTGTCAGTGGCTTAGAAAGAAGTTCAATATTCAGCAACAAAAATCTTTACCAATAACGTAAAATTTCTGACAAGTAACAAAGCAAGTTTTAAATCTAACTAAAACTCATTTCTCCTGGACCACACCTATTCTACTGATGAATTTTTTCTTTAAAAACGAGTAGCCCGTAAAAAATAAAAAATCTTGTTTTTTAGTGTAGTTTCATGAGTAGGACTAAAAAATGTTAATACTAATCACGTGTACATATCCTGTAAAGTGACTCGTCCCACATCATATCGCTAAAAGAATCATTCAAATGATCTATGGAACGTGTAAGTAACTAAAATTTCAGGAAGTAGGTACCCTTGTGGTATGCATTGTACTGTGGCTTGCGGGATATTTATGTAAATGTAGGTCTCAACGGTATACCTTTGTTGATAATGACACTGAACGTGGCGGACATATTTTCCTTTGTATTCTTTGGAGTTATTACTAAACATGAGATCTTTGTTGTCTCCTAGTCAGCTAGGGCCATTCTTTATGATGATTCCTTTATATTGGGTCGTGTGTTATTGTAAAACCAAGATGCTGCTATTTAAGCTCATGATACATAATCGCTGGGCATGTACAGTCATTGTAAATTTGAGGATTTTCGAAACATGTAACAGGAAGATGAGCCGCTTTTCCATCCAGTATATTTGCTTTTGTAGGTACTTTTATATTTCTCTTCAACCTTTATGTTAACGTTCTTTGCTGGACGTAATGAATACGTTGCTTTTTTCATTCTTCTGTTGATAGTCTCCCAGTGGCGATGGTCTGAGTGACAGAAATCGGCAGCGAATAAAGGTTTATTTATGCAGCAGACGATGGAAACTCTAGTTCTTTAAGTATATGACGACTGTAGAAAGTCACCTCACTAAAATATTAGAAGTGTTGACGTGCACAGTGGACTGTCAGCTGTGTGTAACATGTGCGAGTTCCTATTTAAGAGGACAACAAGAAATTCCTCAAGGTGCCAGAATAATGCAGCAGCTTACACAACGCAAACACCATGCCTAAAAAGTCATCATACACGGAAAGTGTTTGGGGATATACCGGCTTTATCTTTGTTAACAGTGATAACTGTCACAGGTGAAAGTATACGGAAAAAGGAGCGAAGACGTTCCAGTGAAAGTGCGTCCGCACACGTTTGCAAGATAATGTCAATGTGTGGTTAAGAGACACCACTAATATCTGCACGGAAAATTGTCGTAGTTGACACAAATGTAAATTTTTCGATTAAGTACCTATGAAATCTGGCTGAAATTTCACCCATGGTCCACCGTTCGGGAATGTGATGCTTGATGGAACATTGGCACATGTTTCTGCTGGAGTAAGATGACAGCTAACTCACCAGTATGTCCAAGATGAGCAGGGTCTTGAGATCACATGCCATCTTTCCTTTGGAATTTTCTTTTTGGGGTCATCTAATTAATGAAGTGTACGACGCTGTCGTTGATAAGATTGAAGAGCTGGAGCAGTGAACCGTACAGCCTTGTCAACATTTACGAGATGATTCAAGGGTGTTTGAAAGAATTCGTGGTTCTCCGCGGAGACGAATGCAGTATCGCATCAAAATACACGAACCTCTTTTAACAGGGGCGAGCACTTTATTTCTTGTTTCTGCAGGTCACGGGTAAAATTTGAGACAGATTGTGTGGGGAATTAATAGAAAAGTTGTTGTATTTCCAATACAGCTGTACTAAGGATAACGTTTCAAACTGATGTCAGTGGCAGCTCATAATCATAAGGTAGTAATTATTTCACAAACGCCACTTTTGTCATCGTATACATTCACCAGCGTCAGTTGCCGCTATTAGTTATTATACAGGGTGTCCCACATAGAATTGGTACGCCTCACGCACCGGTTAATCATCTCTAGTCGAATTACTTGTGAGTTGGCAGCATTGTCTCGAAAGTTGGCTACACTTCATTTTATCGGACAGTGGAGTGCAGCTGTGTGTTTGTGCGTCAGCTGTTTTGAGAAGGTCATATTGTTGAGAAGAAACGGTCTGCATTAGAACAGGGAATTGAAATCGTGGAGTGTTACATGAAGGCGGTCTCCATCACAGAAAGTGGAGAAATGTTTCAAGCGAAGTATCCTGGTAACAAACTCAAAACGACCAGCTCTATTCAAGATCTGCAGAAGAAATGGAGGGCTATAGGAGCGGTTCAGATTGTGCAATGGAATAGGCGACCAACAGTGAACACCCCTGAAACGATAGACAGAGTTTGCATGGACGTTAAGAGAAGCCCGCGGAAGTCGGTAAAGAGGTTACTGCAGCAGACTGGTGTATCTCGTACATCGTGTCATAGTCTACTAAAGTTAAAATCCTATCGTGTGAGTGTGGCGTAACATCGTTTGCTAACGGTTACTTGACCTCCTTGCTTCACTTCATGTCAGAGGCCTGGTTTCATTTGTCAGGTTATGTAAACTCTCAGAATTGCACACACTGGTCGCAGGACGACCCACATATTCTGCAGGGAGAAGCTGTGCACTCAGCGAAGATAGGAGTTTGGTGTGAGTTGTCCAGTAAGCGCATTATTGGCCCGTTATTCTTCAATTAAACAGTGCGAAATATCTAGAGATCTTAGACTCCTTCTGTGCACAGTTAAGAGAAACAGAGATGTTGTATGCCGTATTCTAACAACCAAAGTGTGGCCCACATCTCCAATGTGTTCCCTAAAGATAGACTTGTTAGTAGAGGCTTCTTCCCCCAAGGTCCCCAGACTTAACATCGTGTGACTTTTGTTTATGAGGCACATCAGATGGTTCAAATGGCTCTAAGCACTAAAGGGACTTAACAAAAATGGCTCTGAGCACTATGGGATTTAACATCTATGGTCATCAGTCCCCTAGAACTTAGAACTACTTAAACCTAACTAACCTAAGGACATCACACAACACCCAGTCATCACGAGGCAGAGAAAATCCCTGACCCCGCCGGGAATCGAACCCGGGAACCCGGGCGTGGAAAGCGAGAACGCTACCGCACGACCAGGACTTAACATCTGAGGTCATCAGTCCCCTAGAACTTAGAACTACTTAAACCTAACTAACCTAAGGACATGACACACATCTATGCCCGAAACAGGATTCGAACCTGCGACCGTAGCGGTCGCGCGGTTCCAGACTGAAGCGCCTAGAACCGCTCGGCCACACCCGGCCGGCGCACATTAAAGGACAAAGTGTGTGGTGACAATCTTCGTACAATTGACGATCTGAAACGGAACAATTCCAGAGAAATTAACAACATCATGCCTGCACAACTACTACATGTTCTTGGTAACGTCATGACATGAAGTCAGCAATGCCTGAATGCCAATGGCCACCACTTCTAGCATCTCTCATAAACAGGTAACTACATGCAATTTTGTCATATGATGACATTATGGAGACCGTGGCTGTTGTTTGAAGACAAATGTTAATGGTGTTAGGACAACAACCAGCCACAAATTTACTTTCAGTTCTTTTATTCAAAGGGTACCGTTACCGGTTTCGAATCGTTGTGATTCATCCTCAGACGGTTTACATGCTTTCTTTATGACATGTGGTGTGTTTTTTACAGATTAATTGTCGTGAAACGTCGGGTTCGAGTGTCGACGGCGACGTCGACGTCGTGGTGCTTGGTAGAAATCGTCTCAGTGACAACTCTTAAGTGTTCAGTGAGAACAATTTACGTGTGCAACAATAAGAATGCAGTGGGAATGCATTTACATCTGTTGGACGAATTTTATGAAAACAAACACTCTAAACCGACGTTTCATGGCAATAAATCTGTAAAAAACACACCACATGTCATAAAGAAAGGATCACAACGATTCGAGACCGTAACTGTACCCTTTGAATAAAGGAACTGAAAGTAAATTTGTGGCTGGTTGCTGTGCTAACACCATTAACATTTGTCTAGGTAACTACATGTTTTTTGACGTTACTACTGTCTTTTCTTTCTCAAATAGTTCATTGTTACTTGAATCTCTGGCGTGAGGCATACCGGTTTTATGTGGGACACCCTGTACAACAGGCACATCGGGAGAAAACAAAAACAAAAAAATGTACTTGTCAAATAGAGAACGTTCAGCGTGCTGGTAATCTGTTGGCGCGAAGGAAGATTTATTGCTCTACAAAAAGAAACAAGACGCAGCAGAAGTAATTAGCAGTTCACCAGAGGTAGATGAATAGGCAAGGAACAGAAGGTGTTCAAGGATGACGTGTGGGACAAGGCACAGAGACTGGTTCCAGTACGATCGGCCAGTGCCTTCGGAGCTCCCAGCGTTTCGCAATATGAAAGCCGCTTTTGAGACGGCTTCGCAGAAAACGCGGGTTGCACACAGGCGACTTACGTCAGGCCTGGCAGCTAACGCGAGCTCCCACGTAAATAAACGGTGCCAGGGAGGGCGTCCTTTACCCGCTGGCCGGCGATAACGCAAGCGAGCCGAGTCGTCGACCGGCGGCAGCGGCTGCTGCTGCTGCGGCGGCGGCGGCGGCGGCGGCGCCCGCGCCTGCGCGCGCTTGTTTGCGGGCGGCCGGGCAGCGCAACCGCCGGCGCGTTGCGAAGGTCAGGAAATCTGCCGGGCAGAGGCGGCACGGCGGCGCGCAGTGGCGGCAGGCGGCCGCGGCTCACCGCGCGCCAAACACCGCCTGTGCGAACCGCAAACATTTGCCAGCCGCCGCGCCGCTGCACCCACTGTATGTACACCCTCGCTCACACGGACGCGCACACACACTACACACGCGCCCCAGCTGCAACTGCGCAAACAGTGGGCGGTTCGCGTCATACTGCTTCGCAGAACGACGCGCCGACTTATGCGTTCCTACACTTCAAGCAGCTCCGAGCGAGGAGGCGCGTCGCTTCAATCGACATTTGTTCTAGGAATGGCCTGTCAAAACGGATACCGGTATTTTCGTTCTGAATAACCAGTATTTTTCGGTATACAGAGGGGTCCAAAAAATTGTATCCACTGTTTAGAAGTCCATAACTTGCAAACTAATTGACGGAGTTGTCTCATTTTTGGTGAATGTGTATCTTAAAGTCCAACTTGAAGATATCACTGTAGGTGTTCAAAATGGTCACCATTAACATCCGCACACGAACGATGCCACCGAACTGCAGCACGAACAACTGACTGCAACGTGTTCAGTTGGGTATTTGCACATGAATGTACGATGGATTCTCGAAGTTCATCCAATGTGGGTTTTTTTTTGTGGTTTTGGGGCGCACATGTACAGTGGTCATTAGCGCCCAGACTAAGTTATGAATGCACTGCGAGGCACAAGGTTAAAACAGCAACTAAAAGGGACAACACTATAAAAGGCACATTAACAGGCAAGGGATTAAAAGAAAACAGCATAATCAAATGTCCTTAGACAGGTTTGTCAAGTGGATAAAACGAAGAACGCGAGCAGCTGCTCCTGGGTCATCCGCTAAAATGGCATCCAGAGTACATGGCAGGCCAAGATCAACGCGCAGTCTATTAAAATTCGGACAGGACGTTAAAATGTGGCGTACCGTCAGCAATTGCCCACATGGGCAGAACGGCACCGGCGCAGCCGTCAGCAGATGGCGATGGCTGAACTGGCAGTGTCCAATTCGTAACCGGGCCAAAACGACCTGCTCCCGCCGAGAAGGGCGTGAAGAGGTCGTCCAAGCCGTGGGGAGAGGTTTTCAAGGCCCGAAGCTTGTTGTCAGTAAGTTAAGCCCAATCGGAATGCCACAGCGATAAAATGCGCTGACAAATGACCCTGATAAAATCAGATGAAGGCACACAACAAGAAGCTGTCCGAGGCTGGAGGACCGCAGCCTTGGCCGCGGCATGTGCAGTTTCGTTCCCAGGGATACCGACATGGCCAGGAACCCACATAAAGGTAACCGGAGAACCGTCGTCCGCCAGCTGCTGAAGAGAGCGTTGGATCCGGTGCTCGAAAGGGTGAACCGGATACGGATCACTGAGGCTCTGGATGGCGCTCAGGGAATCAGAGCAGATGACATAAGCAGAATGTGAGTGGTTTTTGTCGATAAACGACGTCCTTTAGTGTTCCCCACTCCAGAGGAGTTAGGTCTGGGGAACGTGGTGGATACTTCACAGCACCTCTACGGCCTTTGCATCTTCCTGGAAGCTTTTCGTCGGGATACGCCCTAACGCGGTTTTGGTAGTGGGCTGGGGCACCATTTTGTTGAAAGTAAGCTCTTGTGTCTCCATACAAGTCTCGGACGGCAGACAAAATGGATGTCTGAAGCTTCTGAAGATACACCTCACCGGTAACTGTGCCGTCAAAGAAGAATGGCCCAATCAAGCCCCGGTAAGACAACCTACATCACACATTTACTCCTGGCATATTCACAGCTTTGTCCACATGGACCTTCGGATTTTCGGCGGTCCAGTAGATGCAATTGTGGCGATTTGCTGTACCATTGAGTTTGAACTGTACCTCATCAGACCACACAATCATCTCTGAAAATTCTTCATCGTTGCGCACCATGTTAGTAAACCACTCGCAGTACCGCATTCTACGATCTGGATCGTCCTCGTTCATTGCGTGTAGCAGTCGTGGGATGTAGCACTTCCACTTTGCTGTCTTCAAAATTCGCCGAACACTTGAGCGACTCACTCCAGTTTCACGGGCACACTGTCTCACAGTAACTAGGTGCAACTAAGAACAAAACACTAACTATCTGGCGACTGTCATCTGACAAAACAAAAAAAAAAAAAAAAAAAAAAAAAACGCAATACAACGCTTGTGTGGCGATAGCCTGAACGACAAACTATTACACTACCATAGATGAGACAACTCCGTCAATTAGTTCGCCAGTTATGGACTTTGAAACAGTGGATATTTTTTTTTGGACCCCTCTCTATTTTTCGTCTCGGTTACAACAGGTGTTTTTATTTTTTACTCATAACCGGGTAAAAAGCCGAAATATTAATTAGCCATAGCAGCAGTGCAAATTTTTTTCCGTTTTAGATGAAACTTTTTTAAAGAACGAGTAATTCTTATTTGTAAAATTTGCATTGCTTTGGAATCTTGCGTTATTATAGAAAATAGGAAACGCGTAAATGCTATTTTAATAACAATGCCGACAGAAACGACCAACATACACATTGAGTACGAAATGGTTCAGTACTGCCGGGACAGTATGTACCTGTTGCCATGTGGCGTGGCCTATTACATGGTGTGTGTGTTACATTGTACGCGTGCACATGCAGCGTGTAAGACTTGCCATATTGGTCTATATGGTAGTTTCTTGGGTCAAATGGCTCTGAGCACTATGGGACTTAACATCACAGGTCATCAGTCCCCTAGAACTTAGAACTACTTAAACCTAACTAACCTAAGGACATCACACACATCCATGCCCAAGGCAGGATTCGAACCTGCGTGCGACCGTAGCGGTCGCGCGGTTCCAGACTGAAGCGCCTAGAACCGCTCGGCCACTATCGGCCGGCTGGTAGTTTCTCACTGTCGGCGTCGTACACCAGTTGCATTACAAAATGGCACCATCTGTAATCGGGAAGTGATTTTATAACACGCGGTATCAATGAAGTAGCATGCTCCATTTGCTTTAAAAGATTAAAAGCGGCAGGAGCCACAACCAGTTTGTGACACAATACAAAGAGAAAACTTAAAAACTTAACACTTCATTCGCACTTAACTATAAAAATGCAAAGTAGCAGTATCTGCGACCTGTGTTTACATAACATGCCTTTATCTGCTTGTAGCCCTTGAAAACGGACAAATTGCTACAAAAAATAGAGTTGTTCAAACACAGTTTTCACCCATTAGCACTGCCTATTTGTGATGTCCAAACTGTGGTGTGATTCCTGATTACAACATGCTTTCTGAGCAGAGATTCAAAAAAATAGAATCAGTAAGAGAATACTGGTGATTTTTTTGTACTATCCAACCACTTATCACTTTTAGAGGAAAGCTGCAGGACGGACTACGTTTTCTTTATTTACTTATTTAATTTAATATTTTCACTCTACGAGGGCAGTTCAATAAGTAATGCAACACATTTTTTTTCTCGGCCAATTTTGGTTGAAAAAACCGGAAATTTCTTGTGGAATATTTTCAAACATTCCCACTTCGTCTCGTATAGTTTCATTGACTTCCGACAGGTGGCAGCGCTGTACGGAGCTGTTAAAATGGCGTCTGTAACGGATGTGCGTTGCAAACAACGGGCAGTGATCGAGTTTATTTTGGCGGAAAACCAGGGCATCTCAGATATTCATAGGCGCTTGCAGAATGTCTACGGTGATCTGGCAGTGGACAAAAGCACGACGAGTCGTTGGGCAAAGCGTGTGTCATCATCGCCGCAAGGTCAAGCAAGACTGATCTCCCGCGTGCGGGCCGGCCGTGCACAGCTGTGACTCCTGCAATGGCGGAGCGTGCGAACACACTCGTTCGAGATGATCGACGGATCATCATCAAACAACTCAGTGCTCAACTTGACATCTCTGTTGGTAGTGCTGTCACAATTGTTCACCAGTTGGGATATTCAAAGGTTTGTTCCCGTTGGGTCCCTCGTTGTCTAACCGAACACCATAAAGAGCAAAGGAGAACCATCTGTGCGGAATTGCTTGCTCGTCATGTGGCTGAGGGTGACAATTTCTTGTCAAAGATTGTTACAGGCGATGAAACATGGGTTCATCACTTCGAACCTGAAACAAAACGGCAATCAATGAGGTGGCGCCACACCCACTCCCCTACCAAGAAAAAGTATAAAGCCATACCCTCAGCCAGTAAAGTCATGGTTACAGTCTTCTGGGACGCTGAAGGGGTTATTCTGTTCGATGTACTTCCCCATGGTCAAACGATCAACTCTGAAGTGTATTGTGCTACTCTTCAGAAATTGAAGAAACGACTTCAGCGTGTTCGTAGGCACAAAAATCTGAACGAACTTCTCCTTCTTCATGACAACGCAAGACCTCACACAAGTCTTCGCACCCGAGAAGAGCTAACAAAACTTCAGTGGACTGTTCTTCCTCATGCACCCTACAGCCCCGATATCGCACCGTCGGATTTCCACATGTTTGGCCCAATGAAGGACGCAATCCGTGGGAGGCACTACGCGGATGATGAAGAAGTTATTGATGCAGTACGACGTTGGCTCCGACATCGACCAGTGGAATGGTACCGTGCAGGCATACAGGCTCTCTTTTCAAGGTGGCGTAAGGCCGTAGCATTGAATGGAGATTACGTTGAAAAATAGTGTTGTGTAGCTAAAAGATTGGGGAATAACCTGGTGTATTTCAATGCTGAATAAAACAACCCCTGTTTCAGAAAAAAATGTGTTGCATTACTTATTGAACTGCCCTCGTACATATCTTGAAACTGATGGAGTCAAAATTTTCCAATCTTTGTTCGATTTCTACGTTTATTACAGGAAGTAACTGGAATAAAAGAACCTGAAAATCGATAATTCCAGAAACCGGTTATTTTTAGCGGTTTTCAGTCGTCCGGTTAAATTTGTGTTAGAAAAGATCGGTACAACCGAAAGCCGGTTGCTTCAGCGATAACCGTCATCCCTAATCTCCGAAAACCATGTGACGGTGCGTGCGGAGGGCATTTGCAGCACAACGATCATTTCTCCTCCTCCCTTGGTCCACTTGTCAATGGTGCCTTACAGGAAATACTGTCGACAAAGTCTGCTTACGCGAGCCACATGTGGGGGGAAGTAATACGCTGCCCTAGTCTTACGTACGCGTCGTCGAAGCTTCCGTGGCGTTTAGATAAAGTACATATGCGCCCGCCTCCACACACTCCTGACGATTTGCGTACCTATTCGAAATTTTAACAGGAAAACTTTAGTGGACCCAGATAATACCTGCTGTCTTACACTACCAGTCGCTTTGAATAAGTCACAAGCCTCGCTTAGATCCACGAGAAAGGGTTATCCTTCTCAAAACTCCAAAGTCAGTAATAAAAGCGCTGTAGCTATCAAACTCCTTTCAGGAACGCTTCTGAGCCCCGATCACTTGACTGGAGTACGTTTACCTACAACGTTTTAGTAGGTGTCTCCAACGGACTACAAGCAACTCCCGTGAGTTACAACAATCCAGTGAAAATCATCAAGGAAAAGTCACACAAAAACATCTCTCTCAACTTTCTACGCGAGCAACTATAATTTATTGGCTTCTCCTAAACTTCGCCAAGTGTTTCCCATTCATAAAAGCGTCCGACCATCCTGATTTAGGTTTTCCGTGATTTCCCTAAATCTCTCCAGGCAAATGCCGGGATGGTTCATTTGAAAGGGCACGGCTGACTTCCTTCCCCATCCCTCCCTAGTCCGATGAGACCGATGGCCTCGCTGTCTGGTCTCCTCCGCCAAACAACCCGACTCATTCATGAAATGCTACTGTCCAGCTGGCTACTGGCTCCGCGGCCGCGTGTAACACCTTTGCCTACCGACCATGTACACACTCTCGCAGACGGCCGGAGTGGCCGAGCGGTCCTAGGCGCTACAGTCTGGAACCGCGCGACCACTATGGTCCCAGGTTCGAATCCTGCCTCGGGCATGGATGTGTTTGATGACCTTAGGTTAGTTAGGTTTAAGTAGTTCTGAGTTCTAGGGGACTGATGACCACAGCAGTTAAATCCCATAGTGCTCAGAGCCACACTCGCGCACGAGAAAGCAGTTTCGGATTCTCTCAATTTTTCGTACTGCAAGAAATAACTCGGTTGAACATGAAGGTTTATCCTCTCTCGGCATCTGAAATGCACTGCGAGACAGCCCCAGAGGGCACATGACTCCATTCCAACGAGGCTTTCTACACCTACGTCTACATCTACATGAGTACTCTACAATTCACACTTAAATGCCTGGCGGACCGTTCATCGAAAAACCTTCCTTTCCTGCACGAGTGCTAGTTCTGAAAGGTCTGCAGGAGAGCTTCTGTGAAGTTTGGAAGGTAGGAGAGCAGGTACTGCCGGAATTAAAGCTATGAGAAGGGCTTGTGAGTCGTGCTTCGGTAACTCAGATGGTAGAGCACTTGCCCACGAAGGCGAAGGTCCCGAGTTCGAGCCTCGGTCCAGCACATAGTTTTAATCTACCAGGAAGTTTCAACGTTCAGTTTGTTTTTCTATCTTTCCACTCTAGAACAAACGTGGATAAAAACGAAGACTTAAATCTCTTCAGGCGAGCTCTGATTATTACGATAATCATGTCTTCCTATGTAGGTGGACGCAAAAAAAAAGAGTTTGGTATTCGGAGGGGAAATTTTACCATTGAAATTTCGTGAAAAGACCTCACCGCAGCGGAAAACACCTTTCTTTTCAATGATTTCCACTCCAACTCGCGTACGTATCCGTGACACTCTCTTCGTTATATCGCGATAGTACAAAACGTGCTATCCTTTTTGGACTTTTGTGATGTTTCTCGTCAACCCTATCTGATTTGGATCCCACACCACTGGCAGTAGTGCAGAAGAGGACTGCCAAGCGAGGTGTCGGCAGTCACTTTGGTAGACCTGTTGCTTCTTAATATTCTGCCGCCGCGCGGGGTAGCCGAGCGGTCTTGGGCGCGCTATCACGGTTCGTTCTCGCGGCTACCCGTGTCGGAGGTTCGAGTCCTCCCTCGGGCATCGGTGTGTGTGTTGTCTTTAGCATAAGTTAGTTTAATTTAAGTAAAGTAGTGTGTAAGTCTAGGGACCGATGATCTCCGCTGTTTCGTCCCATAGAAGCTTACCACAAATTTCCAAATTTTCCAATATTCTGCCAATAAAATGCAATCTTTGGTTAGCATTACTCGCAAAATTTTCTATGTGATCGTTCCGGTTTAACTTATTTGTAATTGTAATCCCTGCGTATCTATCTCAAATGACATCCTTTAGAATTCTGTGATTTATCGTGTAACCGAAATTTAAAGGATTCCTTTTAGTACTCATGTGGATGACTTCACACTTTTCATTATTTAGAGCCAATTGTCTCTGTTCGCACCATACACATATCTTGCCTAAATCCTTTTGCAACTGGTTTTCATATTCTGGTGACTTTACCTGACGAAAAATGACAGATTATCCGCAAACAGTCTAAGATGACTGCTCGGATTATCTCCTAAATCGTTTATAAACTCGTAGATTAGAACAACGGAGAGAGTATAGACTAAAACACTTCTTTGGGAACTTTCTGTCAGTTACTACAAACAGTGACCTTTCTGACTGGAAATCACAAATCCATTTCACAAATTAGAAGTCGTTTGTGGGGGACTGTGTCAAAATACTTCTGGAAATAAAGAAATATGGATCATTTTGACATCCCCTGTCGATAGGACAGTCATACTTCGTGTGACTAGAGATAGTTATGTTTCACAACAACGATAATTTATGAATCCGTGCAGACTATTTGTCAATAGATCGTATTCTTCTATGTAATTCATAATGTTCGAACACAGTGTATATTTCAGACCCTACTGCAAATCGACGTCGGTGATATGGGTCTATAATTCAGCGGATTACTCATGTTTCCTCTCTTGAGTATTGGTGCGACCTGTGTAACTTTCCAGTCTTTACGTCGAGCGAGCAGTTACATATGATTGCTAAGTATGGAGCTATTGTATCAGCATACTATGATAGAAATTTAATTAATAGACACTCCAGACTGGAAGACTTCCCTAAATGATTTGAGCTGCTTCGCTACACCGAGAATATTTGCTTCTAAGTTGCTTACGTTGGCAGCTGTTGTTGATTCGAATTCTGGAATATTTACTTCGTCTTCTGTGGTGAAATAAATTAGGAAAATCGCGTTTAGTAGCTCCGCTTTAGTGGCACTGTCATCATCACTTTCAGTTTATCAGAATGAGGAGTAGAATAAAGGCATTTTCATTGGCCATTTTCCGCACCGACTCACAGCGTTTCTGTAAGGCTCGGCTTCCTGCGAGAGGTTTCAGAAGCCTCCCACCAATGAGTGTTAGACAACACTGGTCCTCATGGGAACATCACTCGACGAAGGCAGTACCATTCAGGAGGATTAGCGAAAGACCGGCCCATTACCTCCAGGCTGGAGAATCATCTTTCACTCACTTAAGCAACAAACATGTGTCCTCCATGCTCTTGCAGTAGGAGTAGTAAACCTCTTCGTGATACACAACCCCTTTCTTGTAGTGCCTACCACTGAAGGTCGTTGCGCATCACTGAAATGCCCTCCCATTTACTAATACCGTGACAAAACGTAGCGCTCTTCGTTGAACCTCTTCCTTCCTTCCTCCCTCCCTCCCTCCCCCTCTCTCTCCCCTCCTTTCTTTCATCTATTAATCCAACCTCGTTAGAAATCTTGAATGATGCGCAATATTGAAGAATTGATTAAAGTAAAACACTAAATGAAAATAAGGCGAATTATTTACTGTGTAACTTCAAAATTTTCAGTTACGTTGCCACTGAACTGTCCAAGATGAACATTACTTTGTTTTTCCACGTCGCTGTCCATGGGTAATATCTTTTGCAACGGTGTCCATCAGGATTGTTTCCTCTTTGGCGACTATAGTTTAAGTCTGCTGATGACCATGTAAGCCGAAAACCGTTTAACGACATAAATTAACACTCTCGAATATCCACAGTTAAGTGTTTTTCATTTATAAGTACTATCACTGCTTACAGCAAGTAACAGCAAGTCACTTTCATGTTTACGATGTTACTGACTAGCGATGAGCCGGCCGGTGTGCCCGTGCGGTTCTAGGAGCTTCAGTCTGGAACCGCGCGACCGCTGCGGTCGCAGGTTCGAATCCTGCCTCTGGCATGGATGTGTGTGACGTCCTTAGGTTAGACAGGTTTAAGTAGTTCTAGGGGACTGATGACCTCAGATGTTAAGTCCCATAGTGCTCAGAGCCATTTGAACCATTTGACTAGCGATGATCGATCTTTTTTTCTTTCGTGTTTGCAAATTTGCAGCCAGATGAATTTTAATCGTGTATCACTGACCAGATCATGATTTGTAAATGTCTAGAAGTATCCATTATTGTGAATGTTTCGGATCAAATGTCACATTCACACACGTGTACTGAGCGGTAATAATTAAACCGACGGTGTTCCGAATGCTGCAGTGCAGACTGTATACATCGCAGGACGCTGAAATATCGTAGGCATGTTCATTAATTGATGTGCTCTCGCAGTATAATGAAAAAATAATCGTTCCACCAGGTGAAAATATAGGCGCTGTAAGCAGTCAGAATGTGGTGTGGGTGCAGGAAAACGGGAGGAACGGTCAGACACATGATAACGGTGGTTCTAGTTCGTTTATTAGGATACCGTCACAAATTGAAAATACGTTCAATATGACCTCCTGACTGAGCAACGTGCTGCATTCGTAACACGGCGTGGTCAACAGCTGCTCGCAGCATATCCGATGTAATGAGCGCGATATGTTGTCGTATGCTATCCTTGGATCAGGAAGACTCCGGATACATCCCTGAAAGGCACGATCTTTCAGATATCTCCACAACCAGAATTCACACGGATTTAGGTCGGGGGATCTGGAACGCTACATATCTTGAAACTGCCTAAGGTCGTTATCGAAGGTTTCTCGAAGAAGTCTTTCACGCGGCAAGTGATATGTGATGTCACTACATCTTGAGTGAATATAGTGGTGTAGACACACTCGCGTTGTAGCAAAGCTGGAATCATGTGTTGCATAAGGTGGTCTCTTATAAAGTGCAGTGCTGTACACCTAACAGGTTCACGAATGCCATCTCCTCGAACAAAAACGAACCGAGAATGAAGGAGCTCTTGAAGCCAAACCACACGCTCACATAAGCTTAGTGCGATGATGGTACCGCACAGCATGTGGCTGAGAAGAACCCCATAAGCGACAGTTCTTTGCATTCACGGCACCATGCAGAGTAAAATGTGCCTTGTGCGTCCAAAGAATATTCCCCGGTCACATGTCACCCATTTCTATGTGCACGAAAAAACGAAGGGCAGCACTGGCTGTAGAATTTGAGCCATGCGCCACACGGTCGGTTACAGCTACAGAAACTTTATTAACAGCTACTAGGGGATTTGGCCGCCTTCCTCTCCCTGCTACAACACATAATTCACTAGTTTCTTCGTATTTATTGATCATATTATACAGCCCATTTATTGACGAGGGGTCTCTTCGCAGCTGTTCCTCTTGGCAATATTCCCTCAATGCTACGCTACTATTGCGGCCGTTCAGATAAAGGAACTTCACCAGCAGTGCACGGCCTTTCTTATCAACAGACATTCCGTTTCTTATGAGAAACTTCAACCTTCTTAACACTTTACGCTAACAGTCACTTCACAAAAGAAATCAACACGCGTCGCCAAGCGACAAAAAGAATACTGACATCAGAACAGGAAACATTTCACACTCTGACTGCTTAGAGCGCCACATTTTCACCTGGTGACATAAAGCGGAACTATTATTTTTCAGCACGTTCCGACTGATGATCATACTTACCATGTCTTAGTGTCCTATATACAGCCAGTAATGCAGCACTCGGAGCACCCTTAATTTAATGGTGCCACCCAGTATAATGCAACTTTCAGCCAAGATACGATGAATTATCTGCCTGTAGCGTGTGATCTAGTGGTTAGTTAGGCTGCCTTTAGATGACGCGGTCCCAGGTTCGAGTCCCTGGCTGGTTAGAAATACTTTTCGCTTGGTTGCCGAGTTTCCGTGTAATCCTAATCATTTCATCTCACCTTCAGTTAATGCACAAGTCGCAAAAGTGACGTCAAGTAGAAATATTTGCGCCGGGCAGCAGGACTACCCCAACCGCGGTCTCCCGATCAATAATGCCAGACGAATATTCCATTTCATTACCGATTATGTTCTCACATACCAGATACATGACTGAAGGGCTTAACTGATAGATCTCTGTACGTAACGAAGTACTGCATTCAACATTAGTGACGATGCCGGCATCCCGTGAATGCTTATCATATTTTCCGCTTCTTAGCACCACATCGACTAAGATGACCAGTCGTTAATTAACAGTCTGCAAGTCACCCTCATCACTTCACATGACAATGCTCGGGGGCATATGGCGCAAGTTGTGACTGATTTATTCAATCGCTGGGCTTGGGAACTGCCGTACTACCCACCACACTCCCCGTACTCAAGTTCTTGTGATTTCAACTTATTTCCTAAGATGAAGGAATCACTTCATGACATTGAGTTCAGAACCGTTGGAGAGATTCGTCGGAAAATAGACTGCTCCACTCGAACTAGCAACACAAATGGCGCTGCTAAGGTTATCCTACGACTTCCACATTACTGCAATATGTTATACACGATACTGGTGAGTAATGTAAAGGATCCTCTAGAGCCATGGATGCCCTTGGATATGTTCCCTAAAGCATAACGGAGCCGCCGCCAGCTTATATCCGTTCCGCAGTACAGGTGTCAAAGAGCTGTTCCCCTGGAAGAACGACGAATTCATCAGACCATGCAACACTCTACCACTGCGCCAACGTCCAGTGTCGATGGTCACGTGGCCATTTCAGTCGTAGCTGTCGAAGTCTTGGCGGAGCCTCGGATGTGGAGTCCCATCATTAGGAATGTTGGGTGCAATGCGTATTCAGACACTAGCTTTGCCCATCGTTAAAGTCTGATGTTAGTTCCGGCACAGTTCACGGCCTGTCTGTTTTACCAGTTTGCCCAGCTTACGACGTCCGACATCAGAAATCCCACTACGTCTGGTTGTGGTTTTCACCTTGGTTTTGCCACATCTTGAAGACATTCACCATAGCACTCCTCGAACACCCGACAAGTCGTGCAGTTTCGGAAATGCTCATGCCGAGCCTCCGGGCCATCACAATCTGCCTCCGGTCAAACTCGGATGGATCGCGAGCCTTCCCCATTCTACACACGAAGAGCACGCTCACTGATTCTACGTACATCGTGCGTGTGTCTGACTGGCAGTCATTTCTCGGTAGGTAACACTGCTACCACCTGGACGGGTTTATATAGGTAGTGCGTCGGTGGTCATAATGTTCTGGATGACCAGTGTTTGATCGTTTCTCCTGAAAGCGTTCGGGGAGGACACGACTACGTGTTGACACGGTGACTGATTCCCTTAATTGTCCGCCAATTTTGTAATAAAATAATATGGGATGATTTCGCATAAATATGTGTGTGACATTACATTTGTTTATGATGATAATCGCTTCCCAGATAGTGTTGTATTTCTGCAGGTTCGGTATTTCAAAAAGCAAGTGATGCAGTGCGAGTAGTCTCGGATAAGTTTTGGCTTCATTTGCAAAACGGTTGCCGCCGCTCCTTTCACGTTTAAGAATACCGCGAGGTCCTGAGGCAGATTTGAAAAGAAAGATACGTTTAACAAATTAACTGGTCTCATCTATATTTTTCACAGTTTTGTTACCATAATACTAAAGCGTCCATAAATACTGTACTGACCTGAATATCCCGCTTCTTACAGCTATTTTTCCCACTGTCGGAGGTCCACTTAGCTCTGGTGCTATGCCTGATGCTTTATGCAGCTAGTACGATAGTCAGTGGACCTGCGACACGTGCGGCGGTGCTCGGGGACTCCCCGAACTGATTGTCTCCCAGGTAGTCATTTGTATAATGGGTGAGCAATGACGCGTCTGCGTCTGTGGATGAGGAAAAGATACGCAGATAGGAGTAATGTCAGTAGTCTAAGTGCAACAGGGAGCCGTTCCTCTACCACAGAAAATACCGTCGTGCATTATACGCTTTGCCTACTTTAAATCAATTCGTGCACATCAGAGAGTCAACAGACAGGCAGAGGATAGAGTAATATTGGCACACAGAATGATGCGTGCATGTTTCATAAGAACAGAAAACAAGAAAGCCACCTGAAGACTACGATCTAACGCAGCTAATGTCGAGTTTTTTCATCAGTCATACAATGGAAGTCCGAAGAACAGATTCGTATTCCAAACTTAGTCTTCCGCCATATTGTAAGAGTCGTTGATGCCGTGTTTCTTGACTTCAAGGAGGCTTTCGATACAGTGCCGCACTGCCGCTTAATGAGCAATATAGGAGTGTACGGTATATCGGAATAGGCTGACGAGCCGCGCGGGATTAGCCGAGCGGTCTTAGGCGCTACAGTCATAGACTGTGCGGCTGGTCCCGACGGAGGTTCGAGTCCTCCCTCGGGCATGGGTGTGTCTGTTTGTCCTTAGGATAATTTAGGTTAAGTAGTGTGTACGCTTAGGGACCGATGACCTTAGCAGTTAAGTCCCATACGATTTCACACACATTTAAACATTTGAACAATAGGCTGACGAATTTGTAGCAAGTAGGACACAGCGGGTCGCTTTCAACGAAGACAAACCTTCAGAGTAGCTTGGGAGTACCCCACGGGAGTGTTATAGAAGTATTACTTATCACAAGATACGTAAATGGACTAGTGAATAAAGCAGGAGGTTCAGTGTGGCTTCTTGCGAATGATGCCGTTGCATAAAGTCGCAACGCTAGAAAACCGAGGCGAAATGCAGGAAGACCTGCAGAAGATGGCCACTAGGTGCAGATTGTGGCTGTTGACCGTCAACTTAAGAAAAATGTAGCTTATTACACGTTCATTTGAATTAGGACTAGAACTTCTTATTCTGACAGGTACTGTACCAGAATCTGATTGTGACAGTTACTTTAGGTTCACTCGTATCCCTTCATGTGGCATTCTGTAGGACCGCTAATTCAATCGGAAGCCATTCTTGACAGATTCGTGTAAGAAATCCACCTCGGAGAAATATGATTGTCTTCCGTGAGTAAGATGGGATGTTTCACGAAAATAAATAATACGTCTTGTCACACGACGGGACGAATCTACAAATTTGACGAAGAGCGCGGACACGTGACTCTGTGCCCCCCCCCCCCCCCAACCCCCTCCCGCTCCTTTACCAGTTTCACAAAGATCAACGAAGTCCGCGGACCTTAACCTACTAACATCAATAATCATCTTTTGGACGTCTCTTCAAGGAAGTAGGAATTTCAATCACTTCTTCACAGTGTTTATATTCGCTGATGAAAATAGTTATTAACAATCCATTACAATTTCAGGATAATAATGATGCCGACATTCACAACACTATAAGAAAATTGACCTTTATTGCTCATTATTAAAGCTGTTAACGGCTCAGAAAGAAGTTCAGTATGTAGCTGCAAGTCATTTCCTCAGTAATATAAAGTGTCCTAATAAGATAAAGTATCCTACGAGTAGTAAAGAAAAATTTCAATATAACCGAAAATACTAATAATTCCTTCTAGCGCATAAACAAATTTCTCATTAGAAACTGGTAACATGTGTAGTTAATAAAACTAAATGTAAATATTTTATAGGTTACATGAATAGTGCTGGAGATTATTATAATCATTCATATTAAAATTATGCCGGCAGAAGTGGCCGAGCGGTTCTAAGCGCTACAGTTTGGAACCGCGCGACCGCTACGGTCGCAGCTTCCAATCCTGCCTCGGGCATGGATGTGTGTGATGTGCTTAGGTTAGTTAGGTTTAAGTAGTTCTAAGTTCTAGGGGACTGATGACCTCAGCAGTTAAGTCCCATAGTGCTCAGAGCCATTTGAACCATTTTTATTAAAATTATGCTAGTGTGCTATTTTGTGTCACGTAAACTGCCACCGTGTTGCTCGGTGTTTCAGCGGTAAAGTGCTACACTACGGATGCGAAGGTCTGGGAATCGATTCCCTGACTCTCCAAGGATTTTTGTATGTAGGGTTTCACTTCTCTTCCCTGTGAAAACGTCAATGTGAAAATCCCCAGTTGCCTTGTAGTTCGCGTTCAGAGGTAAACTAAAGGTCCTGCTATAATTGGCAGCGTAAGTAAGTTCAAAGGCAACGACATCACATCATCTCAAACAGGGCCGTGCCTAGTAAAGCTCTGTTCGAACAAACATTTGAGATTTGAAAACTATCTTACTTTTAAACTTATTTTACATCCAAATTATACATTTTCGGATATGGATGTCCTATCACAGCTGTATCTACTAAGTCCTATGAGCATGCAACAGGAACTGTGAAATACTCTATTCACGTGTTAGTAAACTTACTCGATTCACACTGTTTTCATAAAATCTTATCTACGGAACGTGCAACTAACTAAATGGGATCTTAAATGTCGTCGTGCCTTCTGTGCGGATTGTCCATCACGGAACTTTTCTAACATCTCCCGTAGCAATAGGACAGACATCATATCCCCATATATTATTAGATGTAACACCCAGTTGTATAGTGCACCACACTTATCAATCAAGTCATCCACTCTCTGTTCACATAAACAATTGCACCTATACATGGACTAGGTTTTCACATTTTCTGTCTGCGATAAACTGTCCCATAATTATAATAAAAACAGTTACCATCCCTCGGTTCTGACCAGTTTTCGGAAGGATTCCCTTGTTTGTAGGGCAAATGCTGGAAATGGTAATCCATCCCAAGTTATTCCCGATTGGGATTCCCTCTGGCCCATTACTAGCTCGTCTGGGGTTTGACTGACACCTATACATCGACTAGATTTTTATATATTTGCGATAAAATGCCCCATGGTTAAAATAAAAATAGTTCCCATTCCTCGGTTCTGACGAAAGATTTCGGGAGGTTTCCCTTGGTTATAAAGCAAATGCTGGCAATGGTAATCTCGCAAATATTCCCGACTGTTGCTCCCTTTGCCCCATTACCATCTAGTGTGGCGTTTGGCTTGAAACTCCCTGGCCCTGCAATGAGTCATTACCTGAACAGCCCCCTCTCCCCGTAGGGACAGGAAAAGAACAGTTTAAAAAAAAAAAAAAAAACACAATTGAGACACAAGTTTTTGATTTCCGTCTGGGACAATGGGTCACATTGTCTGAGAAATAAAAATAGGTTCAGTACCCCGATTTCGATCAAGATTTTCGAGGTTTCCCTTGGTCATGAGGCAAATGGCGGATCTGGCAACGCTTACCAAATATTTACAATTGCAACCCCTCTGTCCGACTCCCAGCCATCCAGATATTTTGCTCGTCTGGGATTTGGCTGACACCTATACCTGGACTAGGTTTTCATATTTTTCTATCTGCGATAAACAGTCCCAGAATTAAAATAAAAATTGTTCCCTTCCCTCGTTTCTGACCAAAGTTTTCGGGAAGTTTCTTTTGTTTGTAAGGGAAATGCTGGAAATTGTAATCCCTCCCAAATATTTCCGATTGGAGCTTCCTCTGCCACATTACATCTCATCTGAGATTTGGCTGAAAACTCCACGACTCTGCAATGGGTCATTACTCGAACAGCCCTACCCTCAAGAGTAGGAAATGAACAGTTAAAAAAACCACACAACTGAGAGAAAAGTTTTTGATTCCCGTCTGGGACACTAGATCATATTGTCCCAGAAATAAAAATAGGTTCAGTTCCCCGATTTCGATCAAGGTTTTCGGGAAGTTTCCCTTGGTCACGACGTGAATGGCGGAACTGACAATGCCTTACCAAATATTTCGATTTGAGACCCCTCCCCACGACTGACAACCGACTACATATTTTGCTGAAAAGAACGATATTTTACAACAACCTGTAAAACTCTCATGATAAGTGTTGTGACCAGGCGAAACTACTTTCCTCTGGCCAGAACTGTGGGTTCTTTGATTTCTCTGGGAGAAGACTCAACATACTAGAACACCCGAAATGTTAGTTCACTTTATTACGTAAATGACTAAAGGATTTACTTAACTTTGACACACATCTTTGCCACAGGAGCACTGGATAATTTAGAACTGTCATGGACCAGCACAGCAATACTTGATGGACGAATTAAGAAACTGTTTTCTTGATGTACAATATTCAACACTGACGAAGTGCAGTTCATCAGAAACTTTAACAGTCACTGTCATATTCGATGAAGTCGAGCCGCGCGGGATTGGTTCAAATGGCTCTGAGCGCTATGGGACTTAACATCTGAGGTCATCAGTCCCCTAGAACTTAGAACTACTTAAACCTAAATAACCTAAGGACATCACACGCATCCATGCCCGAGGCAGGATTCAAACCTGCGACCGTAGCGGTCGTGCGGTTCCGGACTGAAGCGCCTAGGACGGCTCGTCCACCGCGGCCGGCCGCGGGCGGGATTAGCCGAGCGGTCTGAGGCGCTGCAGTCATGGACTGTGGGGCTGATCCCGGCGGAGGTTCGAGTCCTCCCTCGGGAATGGGTGTGTGTGTTTGTCCTTAGGATAATTTAGGTAAGTGTGTAAACTTAGGGACTGATGACCTTAGCAGTTAAATCCCATAATATTTCACACACATTTTGATGATGTCGACTACTGTAGCTGAGGTCTCTAACTTGGGCAGAGCTTTTCTCTAACTCGACACTATACCGCCCTCAGCGTGAGGAAGCTCCTCCGTTGAGAGGGAGCAGTAGTGGTGTTTAGAAACGCCTCCCATACGTCATAGCGGATTGCAGCGACCCTCTTTAACGTCTGTTGCCAAGTTTGGTGTGTCCACGTGACATCAGTACGATAGCGTAATAAAAAAAGGGAAGGCGTAAAGAAAGGTAAATAGCTGCCGCCCCAGCACAAGATCGTGACTCTATAACAGGCCGCTCCGCTCCTTGGAGAAGAGAGTGCAAGGAAAATAAATTCATTGTCCGAGTGAATCACTTCTAGGTGGTGTATTGCTTTGAGTCCTGCAAACGGCCATTGGTCTGGGTACCGATCTAAGGCGATAATAATGTGACTATATACGTTATGCCTGTTTGTAGAAACATAAACTTTCAGCAAGCGCACAATAGCAAGTTGTCACGCCGTCTAGTGTACTCGCAACCCTGCAAGCGAGACGCCGTTGGTATGACGGGCAGGTGCGGCCCCTGCTCTGCGTAGCGCGTGCAGCGGTGACGGTCTGATGAGAGCCGGCGACAAGGGCTGCACGTAGGCAGGCCGTGGTGGGCCGCAGGGCCGCTCCTCTGCCACAAGGTCGCCGCAAAGTCAGTGGAGCGTCAACATGCGGCTCTATAAACGTGTCCCTGCGGTGTCGGCCGCAGAACAAGGTCTGATGCAAAAGTTAGTACCTCAAGGTTGCACCACAAGAGCAGCAACGAATCGTTAACATCCGCGTAGACACGCCCCCAAGTGTTTCCTCAAGCCGTCACCGCCAGAAAGTTATTTGTGTCCGAGCACAGCGCCGCTCAGCGATCAACTGTAATTTTTCGCCTGCGATGACAGTATAGCTGTAATACAGATTCGGCTGCATGTGAATAGAACAGTTATTCTGAACGTTATATTAGTCAAAGAATTGAATCCTGATGTGAAATTATTATTGTGAAATGAAGCACTTACTTCATGTCATATATGCGAACACTACTTGTTTCCAAAGTAAGTATTTACCATGTTCAAGTTTTAATAAATTACTAGTAATTTGTGTGCGTATCGTAAGATCCGCTCGACCGCCTGCTGAACTAGACTTGCTACAATACGCCACAACGCGTATCCGCGAAGGACACATCAGAACAAAATTTAAACTGCACCTGAACGTTTATCATTTGCCTTCGAAGAAGAAAGATTTCAGTGTCGAACTAATACTCTATTTGCTTACAAGACTCAGAAAATTTGAAATACGAAATGCGATTGCCGTTTACTCAACGACGCATCCTGGGCGATGGCTGTGAAATCAGACGAAAAGTTATCGAAAAGTTATGGGATGGTAGCGTCGAGTCCTCTCAGTGCTCATGCTCCATATTCACAGGCTAAGAGAGAGAAAACTTGGACAACTGGATCTTGTTTGTGAATTAGCGTATGTGTTTCTCGCCAAAGAAAAAATAAAAAATTACGTTCCGCATACCTGCTGCAAATATTTCTAATCATGTTTATATCGTTAGAGATGAGTAATGGATAATACACGGTCCAGTTGTGCGCTGGCCGTCAAAAGCCCGCCAGCGGAACGTCAGTATCTGCGGATCTCGAGGGTTGGAACCAGCGTGGCAGTATACGCAGATCGGGTGCTACGCTTCCCCTTTAGAAAGATAGTTTACTGTTGGGTTGCCAAAAGACTTTATTCATATATTGGAAATGCTTGTTAGGTTCTTCATGACTGCTTGCGAAAGGATAAGTAAATGTGTTTGATTATTCAATTATTGTTGTGTATTGTGCCTAGGTACACTGGTCTGTCGCCTGCTTCATAGTCTACGAATTACTGATGTGATCTCTATTTTCACGCCAATACCTCACCTGGACATCCTCTGATGGGCGACAGGTGACCATTTCAGATGAATCACGTTTTATGCTCCATCGGATAGATGGCCTTTGGCGGGTATGGCGTGAAACTTCTGAAAGCAAACACCCTGCACGCGTTATGGTCTGGGGAATGTTACCGTGGCATTTCCTGGGTGATCTCATCAATCTGGAAGGCACAGCGGATCAACACAAGTATGAGTCTATCCCTGGGAACCATTCCCACACTACATGCAGTTGGAGCGAGAGAATGGAGTCAAGGAGTGGGTAGGTGGAGAAAAAACAGGATGGAAGGGGGGGAGAGGGAGCCTGGGAAAAGGACAGATGGAGGGAGGGGAGGTGAGGATCATAGTTGATACGAGGGATAAATGGTGGGAGAGAGGGCATCATCCAGGAGAGGGAGTTGATGGAAACCACCTCGGGAAAGGAGATGATGGGTATAGAGGTGGAGTGTAGGGGGGACACAACAGTGAAGGCGCGACAGCGGGCGGGGGTTGGAGAAGAGAGGGGCAACCAGGGGATGAAAGGATCAAGTCAGCGGGAGGCGTAGAGGACGCGGACATGTTTGAGGAAAAGGAGCAAATGGGGGAAAGGAAGCAGGTCATAGAGGATCCGCATGGGGGATGGAAGGTGTATATGGAAGGCAAGAACGAGTGTATGGCTCTCGTGGATCTGGAGGGATTTGTAGAATTTGGGGGGGTGGGGTGGGGGGGGGTGGATATCCAGGTGGGACTGGCATAACAGAGGATGGGACGGATTAAGGATTTGTAGGTTGGAGGATGGCAGAGGTGTTCAACCCCGATGTCCGGCCAGAGACGAATTTAAGGAGATGCAGGTGGTTGTGAGCTTTGGATTGGATAGAGCGGAGATGAGGGATCCAGGTGAGATGACACTCAATGGTGAGTCCAAGGTAGGTGAGGGTGGGGGAGAGGCGGACAGGACGAGTGCAGATGGTAAGGGAAAAATCAAGGAGTCGGAAGGAGCGAGTGGTACGACCTACGATGATTGCATGGCTATTACCTTTTTTTCCGTTATTGGATTTAGATTCCCCCCCCCCCCCCAGAGGAGGGGGGGGGGGGGCGCTGGCAGCAACACATTACGACGCTCTGCAGCCTACAGAAAGTTAAAAAAAAGAAAAAAAAAACAGAATTAGGAGATATGAGAACAAGAAAAGCAGGCGATAAAATGGGGACTGTTAAAAATTGAAACATGGAGAAAAAGATGCGAAGAAAATATAAAAACAAACGGTCGGTGATGCTGATTAAAACAGATAGTAAATAGAGAGTCTGGTTTCTGTTCGCACGACGCACAACACTGATCACTCACTTAAAATAGCACTATAGAGGCGATACGGCGACAGTAGTGTGGAAGGGGTGGGGGGGGGGGAGGGAGGAACAGGATCGATGAGGGGGAGCTCTATTACCTTGAACATTTCGAGTTTAAATAACAACAGATGCAGAAACTGAGTTCGTCGCAAGCTGCTGCAGACTACTACGGTTCATTAATAAACGAAGTGAAATGAAATAGTTGAACGTAAGGAATGACTTTCTACTACGCAAAAGTAAGTTTTAATGTGCTTACGGTAACGGCTCCCTCGGTAGAAGTTAAACGCCATTAGGAGTTCGAACGTAAAGGAAGTTGGCAACGATAAACAAGGGCGTGGTTGCGCCTCTTCCGGGTAATGTAAAACTAGTTTCGAATCGTCCGAGATGTCGCGCCTCTTTCGGAAGATAAATGATTTATGTGGGACGTGGTGTATTACATCGGAAAAAAAACCTTTGATTTGCAGTGAGACTTTATTAAATGACGCAGGGCGCACGGTTGTTTCGCATTTTGTAGCAATTTCTGAGATTAAGTTTGGATATACTGACACAGCTTAAATTACTGCGCGTGGAACGAGCAGTAATTACCTTACAGTCATCACTGTTGTACACTTTTGGCGGTTGTTTCAAAATATGTCGCGTCTTCCAAGATAATGGTTGAGATTCAAGAGCACAGCTCAAATTTAATTGTACATTCAGTTCTATATTATGTCGTACATATTTATAATCCATGTTTATAGCATACATATAGATGTTTTGCAATCGGCTACAGACGTCTACAATTGAATCAAAAGTAGTGATTCGCTTGAATTCGAATGTACATAATATGTTCTCTAAGGCACGTGTGGACAGCTGATTTAATGTGTTTGTTGGCTGTACGACAAATTACGTCATCAAACGAAGTATACCTTTCCCATGGACGCTTTGTGTAAAAATCAAAACTCGAGATCTTTTAATACTACGTTAAACTGAACATGAATCACCAACACAAAACAAAAAAAATCAAGCTGTGTATTAAAAGTACAGTAACCTAAACATTAACCACCAACACAGGAAGGCTCTATTATAGTTCCATAATTTTCGTCTGGCACCCACATATAAAAAACTACAGTAAGAGCATTTGCAATACTTTGATTATTATATTTTTGAATTAAGCAGCAACGTACCGTATAAAATGCACTGTCTCTATAATACGGAAATTTATTACACGTTTTTCAACGAACTGTTGCGTTTATAAGTTGTGTCGATTTGAGTTTTATGTTTCAAGCGTTTTAAAGAACTTACCGCGAATAATAACTTGAAAGCAATTAGTTTTCTTCTTATTGCGTGGTGTTTCTGTCTATGTAGGCTGTGCAATGCAGCCTGAAAGATCGCGTTTCGTTTCTGTTCATCCTAAAAGGGTATTTGCCTGTGTTTGCTCTGATTTTTTTTTGTAGTTGTTCTGATTGACTGAACATGTCTAATGAAGTTTTTCATTTCTTCACTTAATTTCCTGGAATGTGCCTTTCTGAATATTTTTATATGTATCAGGGTGGCACCAAGATTTAAGAAAAAATGTATGTTTCTCTAACGTAAAGCTCTGAGAGAACTTAACCCAACATTATAACTTAAATAATGACAATGACTTACGAATTAGAGGGAAGAAAGAAGGTATCTGTATTGCTAGCAGAAACGAAGGATGCGCTCAAAGGGTATTAGCTCATTTCGTGTTCTAGTTTCGAAGATTCCACAGTTTGAAGGAATGTTCATCGGTTTCAGGTTCGCGTTGATGATCCATCCATTATTCGTACCAGTACCAATGTTACTGTTACAATCTCCAAGGTGCCGATTGAAGACTATTTTAACTATGGAACTGTCTGTTTAAAAGACATCTTAAAGTGCTTCTGAAGAATTCTTCATAGTTTCTAGGCCTCATCTCAGATTATCAATATAACCACTAAAGACACGGACGCAGGCGTAAATTAACCAAACAACAACCAGCGATATCAATAAATTGTTTTGGATTCTTGTTTGCCGGGTATAAAATTACATGTCATAAATTAATTTTGTAAATAAGTGCTGTCTCTGTCACTAACTGCAGTTCTAATAATGTAGTTGTTAACGTCTCACTTTGCCATTGACGTGCACTTGTCTATTGTTCCTCTATTTTAATGTTTATTTTATTTTAATAAATATGGTCGAAGCATGACTCTAGGAAACATAGCGACGTTAATTACGGTAAAGTGAGATTTGTAACTAAAACTAAACGCTGAAACCTGTTTTATGGAGGGCCTAGATGTCTTAAGATATAAAGACGTAAGTATTAATATGGATGTTACGATACAATAAATATTTGCACCACACGTCACGCTAATAAGGCTAGTGAATAGGGTGTTCTGATAATTCGTGATTCATTCCAAAGTTTTCCATTAGCCACAGTACTTTTCATTTTCCTTGCTGATTATAATGTGTTTCTTTCATTTTCCAACGTTTACATTCATATATTTCGCAGAGAAAACTTGTATACCATTGGTAATTATTGTGTAGCCCTTTTGAACATAGATTCATTAAAGGGTAACACAGATCATATTCCCTTCAAGTAGATATATCTCTTACTGTCAAACTCATACGAATTATTGATAAAAAATTTCATAATTGAATAAGTGTTCTCTGAGGATGTAGTCAATATTCGGAGCTGATTAAAGAGATGCCTGCAAGATGTGCATGTGTGAAACGCACACATAATTAATTTCTTTTGTGCAATGAATACATTTGCTTAACTGAGGAGTTACCCCAGAATATTATACCGTAAGATATCATTAAATGAAATTATGCAAACTATGTCAACTACTGAGTTTTATATCCTCACCGAGTACATTTCACTCCGAAGAAAACTGCTGTGATCTAAAGTAGATTAACGTTTGTGGCACCCATGAATTAAAAAAGTAGCTAAAGCAACAATGAAATTTGGCTTCAGTATTAGTGAAATCTTTCTTCTGTCCTTCGCAGTAGTTTTACCATTTTGTAGTGCACTGAAGTTTCTTATGTAAATGGGTATGTCGTGAGTTAAGGTGACGTGGTGAATCCCCAATAAGTTTATATTACGGGAAAATTTTATGGTAGGATTTAAATGTGCCCACTGCCGGGTTATCAGGGAGCAAGCACTAGCATCGTTTCGAGGTGTCTGGCGAAAAAATTGACAGTTTGTCATATTGTACTGTGGCGCCCACCTGGACTGACTTTCTATATTACTAGAGAAAAATCAATCAGCATTGTTGGGCTTCGATTTGAGCCTCTCCATTCTCGAATGTAACTCCACTGACTGACAAGTAGATGCTGCCAAGTCTGAACGGTATGTAGTTTGGAAGAAAGTAATACTGGAAGTATGAAGATTTGTGCCGGACTAAGACGTGTGTTGGCATACTCAGTCGGTAGAGATTTTCTCGCCACAGGCAAAGGAGGACCGAAAAGGTGAATATGAATTTTTATCAAACATACCGTTCAAATACGTGAAAACGCTGTAAAAACGATTCAGATCGTGTGTATGTAGCTACCACCATAGCGTTCTAAAATTGTTACCCATTCAGATCGTGTGTATGTAGTTCACACTATATCGTTCTAAAATTGTTACACATCAGTATAATACACACACATACACAGAATGTTTCACAATTCGTATTAGAAGTATCTAGAGGTTGTAGAGGGGAGTTAGTAGATAAAGTTTTGATAAGGGACCCATAAGTTTCAAGTTCCGATCTTCAAACTTATTTTAGAAACTTTAGCTTAAGCCCCCCCTCCCCCAAGAACGCCTAGAAGCCTGTAATAGGAATTGTGAAACATCCTGTGTGTGTGTGTGTGTGTGTGTGTGTGTGTGTGTGTGTGTGTGTGGACGAGAGAGAGAGAGAGAACAAGGGACATTGATCAATATATATGTTTCAGTCACTCTGAATATGATATTAACTTCATGAGATGCAGTTCACTTTTTTGTTGATGTGCGACCCTCTACCGACGGCTAGAATCAGCAAGAACTGCGTATTTTACATGCCGCAGATCTCGTAATGCCAAGCCATAATATGCCGGAAAAGTTTGCCAATTTAATATGACTTTAGATCAAATATGAATTCGATGCACCAGATTTATGAATCTGTTAAAGGGCTCATTTTCTGCATCGTATGTCTCTTGGGAGTGATGTAACTGGAATATTAACGACACTCTTTACGGTTAACTAAACAGTGTTATGGTAAATAAACTCTCAGTTGCCAAAGCGGACGATCAGGATGATATATTGTGTTGCTGACTGAGACAAGCAGTGATAAATGGGGTGGAGAGACTCCGTGAGCCAGATACCTGTCTTGCAATCTCTGCTTGTTCTGAAAGACCGAAAGAACAGTGGACGCTCTTGCTTTTGATAATAAACGCTTCTTTATAGTGACAGTTAAATACAGTTTGCACGTACGTTGTGAATACAGCATATAAATGTTCTCCCATGTGATTATTACAAAGTCTTTACTGAAAATACCAAATCCAGGCAGCTCTGGATTTTTTCCAACGTCCAAATTTTAAATTTCTTCACAACATGAGATTTGTGCTGACAGCGTTCAATTCACCCCGGTCACCTGACAAGACCGCTGCTTTTTAGTTGATGCCCCTATTGCAAATGTCACAAGTAACGTTTCTGAGAGGTGGCTCTTGAACTGAGTGATCTTCAGCCACGAAGTACCACGATACTAATCAAAACCGCTATATAATCAAAGCCTCTGATCATTATACAGTTTCATTCACTACATGAGACCATTCTGCCTATTTGGTTTTGTTGGTTGCTCTGCTGAGTACCGAAGTCGACTCTGAACAATAACTACCAGCTCACCGACTGACGAGTGATCCAGTCCCATCAATCAGACCTCCACAGTAGATGATAATGATATTCGATAATTGGTCGTAAAGCACGTTTTATGTTTCAGCAGTCGACTTTTTAAAATGCAGGAACCGTGAAGCGGCGCTGATCTGCACTGAGTAGTATAGGCAGAAAGAAACGGTGTTGCTGCATCTGCATGATAACAGTGGCACCGAAAGTGGAGCGATGCGGAAGAGAGTGCTTCACAGGGATGTAAAAGTGACCAAAATTGCTTGTTCACATAGCAGAACCGACACATTTGAGCAAATCCGATAATGTTCGCCTATTGGCGAATTGCAGCTAGTATCTTCAGTGACATCTTCCAAGAGCTCTTTTTGCTCGTGGCACAATTTTCGGAAATATGTACCACGAAATGCCGCGCTGGTCTTCGGCTGCTCTACATCTACATTTATACTCCGCAAGCCATCCAACGGTGTGTGGCGGAGGGCACTTTACGTGCCACTGTCATTACCTCCCTTTCCTGTTCCAGTCGCGTATGGTTCGCGGGGAGAACGACTGTCTGAAAGCCTCCGTGCGCGCTCTAATCTCTCTAATTTTACATTCGTGATCTCCTCTGGAGGTATAAGTAGGGGGAAGCAATATATTCGATACCTCATCCAGAAACGCACCCTCTCGAAACCTGGCGAGCAAGCTACACCGCGATGCAGAGCGCCTCTCTTGCAGAGTCTGCCACTTGAGTTTATTAAACATCTCCATAACGCTATCACGGTTACCAAATAACCCTGTGACGAAACGCGCCGCTCTTCTTTGGATCTTCTCTACCTCCTCCGTCAACTCGATCTGGTACGGATCCCACACTGATGAGCAATACTCAAGTATAGGTCGAACGAGTATTTTGTAAGCCACCTCCTTTGTTGATGGACTACATTTTCTAAGCACTCTCCCAATGAATCTCAACCTGGTACCCGCCTTACCAACAATTAATTTTATATGATCATTCCACTTCAAATCGTTCCGCACGCATGCTCCCAGATATTTTACAGAAGTAACTGCTACCAGTGTTTGTTCCGCTATCATATAATCATACAATAAAGGATCCTTCTTTCTATGTATTCGCAATACATTACATTTGTCTATGTTAAGGGACAGTTGCCACTCCCTGCACCAAGTGCCTATCCGCTGCAGATCTTCCTGCATTTCGCTACAATTTTCTAATGCTGCAACTTCTCTGTATACTACGGCATCATCCGCGAAAAGCCGCATGGAACTTCCGACACTATCTACTAGGTCATTTATATATATTGTGAAAAGCAATGGTCCCATAACACTCCCCTGTGGCACGCCAGAGGTTACTTTAACGTCTGTAGACGTCTCTCCATTGATAACAACATGGTGTGTTCTGTTTGCTAAAAACTCTTCAATCCAGCCACACAGCTGGTCTGATATTCCGTAGGCTCTTACTTTGTTTATCAGGCGACAGTGCGGAACTGTATCGAACGCCTTCCGGAAGTCAAGAAAAATAGCATCTACCTGGAAGCCTGTATCTAATATTTTCTGGGTCTCATGAACAAATAAAGCGAGTTGGGTCTCACACGATCGCTGTTTCCGGAATCCATGTTGATTCCTACATAGTAGATCCTGGGTTACCAAAAACGCCGGCCGAAGTGGCCGCGCGGTTAAAGGCGCTGCAGTCTGGAACCGCAAGACCGCTACGGTCGCAGGTTCGAATCCTGCCTCGGGCATGGATGTTTGTGATGTCCTTAGGTTAGTTAGGTTTAACTAGTTCTAAGTTCTAGGGGACTAATGACCTCAGCAGTTGAGTCCCATAGTGCTCAGAGCCATTTGAACCATTTTTTACCAAAAACGACATGATACTCGAGCAAAAAACATGTTCTAAAATTCTGTTACAGATCGACGTCAGAGATATAGGTCTATAGTTTTGCGCATCTGATCGACGACCCTTCTTGAAGACTGGGACTACCTGTGCTCTTTTCCAATCATTTGGAACCCTCCGTTCCTCTAGAGACTTGCGGTACACGGCTGTTAGAAGGGGGGCAAGTTCTTTCGCGTACTCTGTGTAGAATCGAATTGGTATCCCGTCAGGTCCAATGGACTTTCCTCTGTTGAGTGATTCCAGTTGCTTTTCTATTCCTTGGACACTTATTTCGATGTCAGCCATTTTTTCGTTTGTGCGAGGATTTAGAGAAGGAACTGCAGTGCGGTCTTCCTCTGTGAAACAGCTTTGGAAGAAGGTGTTTAGTATTTCAGCTTTGCGCGTGTCGTCCTCTGTTTCAATGCCATCATCATCCCGGAGTGTCTGGATATGCTGTTTCGAGCCACTTACTGATTTAACGTAAGACCAGAACTTCCTAGGATTTTCTGTCAAGTCGGTACATACTACAGTACTACAGCAAAAACACAACTTCAGCTTTCCTTCGCATTCTGTGTGTTGTTCCACTGTATGCAGGCCAAACTGATGACTGGAATTAGCACTTCACGTAACAGCTATCCTGCAAGCAGTGGAACTAGGGCACGTAAGTCCTGTAAAATACCTCTGATGGAACTATGCTGTTTATGGGCTCCTAAAGTCAACTCTCGATCGTAGGAGTGCCGTCTCCTCTGCTGATAATTCTGACAGAAAGTACATCTCAATGCTGACGTACTGTGCCTGCATTTAAATACACTCCGATGCGCAGTGTTGCGTTGCTGATTAAAGAGAGCACTTTCAGCCGTGCATCTGGTGGCTTTGGACCACATAGCAGATATCCAGCTGAGACAGTTGTATACAAGCACACCAATTGGAAACTGCAACAGCCGCTGTGTTTGAGAACACGTGTTTTGGTAAACAGTCATTAATGACATGTTCTGTAGGTTATTTACACAACTTCTGTCAAAATGATGAGGAACCTTATCAGTTTACATGACTTGTTTTTGTGCTGGCTGTACGCAGGCCATTTAGAGATTACGGTATATCACAATTATGCTGTAAAAGAAACTACTCTAGTGACGCGTTTCATGAAACCTACAAAAAATAAAATCTTGGCATCCAGAGAGATTAGTATGACGTTCTTCCAGAATTTGATATGTAGTTTAGTAGAAACTGCTTGTATCCCGGAGTCAGTCACTTACTCTGGAAGACATTTCTTTCTCTAAACTAGTACTAATGCACTAGACTCTCACTGGGGAGAACTGAGGTTCAAACCCCGTTCGAGAAACACTGATCAGATTTTCCATTGTTCCCCTGAACTGATTTGGGCCTATATCACAATGGTTCTTTGGAAAAGGGCTTGGCTGATATCCTTCCTCATTCTTATACTGCGTGATTTCTTGCTCATTCTCATCGCCGAAGGGTCGTAGATATCTAGTCTTTGTTTCTGTCACTCTTCTATAAACAGTGACAGGTTACGAAATTTTTCCTGCTCATATTTTTACGGTTTGAATTCATTGAGGATTTATTAGGGCATAATTTTATTTTGGATGAAGTACACGATCGATTAATTGGGAAATATCTCGTTTCCTATAAAAGTAGCACACGTAAGCGCAATATACGTCGCATCGTTATAAAGAGACACTCGATACTTTACAGTGTAGTGACGAGAAACTGTGGCAATTATGAAATTTCCTGGAACACTAAAACTATGTACGGACCCGAACTCGAACCAAACTTCGTGTTTCGCGGGCAGTGCATACATGTCCTTATTGAGTGTGCTATCTAGGCACGATTAAAGACACCCTTCCCCTGTCCCATTCCCCCTCACAGCTGTATTTCTGTCATTACCTCTCTCTTACTTTCCAAACTGTTTTAAAACGGTGCACATTAGCCTACAGAGAAAACATTTCGTTCTGCATACAATCTCCTGGGCTGTGGCTAACGTCTCCGTAACATCCCATTTTCGAGGAGTGCTAGTACAGCAAATGATGCTGGAGAGAGCTAATGTGAAGCGTGGGAAGTAGGAGAGAGGTAGTGGGTGGGGGGGGGGGGTAGTGAAACTGTAAGAAAAATGGTTCAAATGGCTCTGAGCACTATGGGACTTAACATCTGTGGTCATCAGTCCCCTAGAACTTAGAACTACTTAAACCTAACTAACCTAAGGACATCACACACATCCATGCCCGAGGCAGGATTCGAACCTGCGACCGTAGCAGTCGCGCGGCTCCGGACTGAGCGCCTAGAACCGCGAGACCACCGCGGCCGGCGTGAAACTGTAAGAGCACGTCGTGAGTCGTGCCTGGGTGGCTCAGCCGGTAATAGTATTGTCCGCGAAAGGCAAGGTACCAAGTTTGAATCCTGATCCGGGACACAGTTTTAAATAGCCAAGAAGTCTCAAACAGCGCGAGCTCCACCGTAGAGTTAAAGATACATTCTGAACTATTTATGTTTGTAGCTTTAGAAGTGACATTCATGACTGAGCAGTCATGTGTCACTTACAGGTTATCAGGCTCAAGGAAGCGTGGCTTGATGCTCATGTAAAAGTGGCGTGGAACAGACAAGACATGCACATTCCAAACTGGGAGAGGCGTTTATGGCGAACTGATTCTTGTTATTCCAGTAGCAGTGAATTTCGGAACTGTCATCAAATCCATTTTGGTGTTATTAAGTGGGTCAGGTCAATACAGGCAATTTTTTCATTTGTTGAACCCTCAGCAATAGCATGGCACAACTTCACAGTTTCTTCTTGTGCGTTAGCTGAATTACTACAGTGAATAGCTTCATTTCCAGGGATTTCAGAGCATGTTAGTAAGAGTGCTACATTGTCCGTAGGAACAAAGAAAGAAATTACGGGAGTGATACGCTTTCTATGCTCTGGACTGACTAAAGCTGCAGCGATTATTCACAGAACGCTGCTGTAGTAAGACGATAGCTTTTACAGTGAACGAAGAGTTTACGATGCATGAATCACTTTGAAAGGGGCCCTATATCCGTCTCCGACGAAGAGCGTTCCGATAGGCGACCCATTATAAAGATGAACAGGAATTTAGAGACAGCTCATCGAGTGATATATGACGAGACAGCTTATGGAGTGATTTATGACGATCTTCGTGCCAGAATTGATGATACTGCCCATTAGTTGAACATTAGCGGTGAATCAGTTTTTGCAATTTTCAAAAAATACGTAAACTACTGTAAAGTATACTACTGGCCATTAAAATTGCAACACCAAGAAGAAATGCAGATGATAAACCGGTATTCATTGGACAAATATATTATCCTAGAACTGACATGCGATTACATTTTCACGCAAATTGGGTGCATAGATCCTGAGAAATCAGTACCCAGAACAACCAATTCTAGCCGTAATAACGGCCTTTATACGCTTAGGCATTGAGTCAAACACAGCTTGGATGGCATGTTCAGGTACAGCGGCCCATGCAGCTTCAACACGGTACCACAGTTAATCAAGAGTAGTGACTGGCTTATTGTGAAGAGCCAGTTGCTCGGCCACCATTGACCAGACGTTTTCAATTGGTGAGAGATCTGGAGAATGTGCTAGCCAGGGTAGCAGTCGAACATTTTCTGTATCCAGAAAGGCCCGTATAGCACTTGCCACAAGCGGCCGTGCATTATCCTGCTGAAATGTAGCGTTTCGCAGGAATCGAATGAAGGATAGAGCCAAGGGTCGTAACACATCTGAAATGTAACATCCACTGTTCAAAGTGCCGTCAATGCGAACAAGAGGTGACCGAGACGTGTAACCAATGCCACCCCGTACCATAACGCCGGGTGATACGCCAGTATGGCGATGACGAATACAAGCTTCCAATGTGCGTTCACAGCGATGTCACCAAATACGGATGCGATCATCATGATGGTGTAAACAGAACCTGGATTCATCCGAAAAAACGACGTTTTGCCATTCGTGCACCCAGGTTCGTCGTTGAGTACACCATCGCAGGCGCTCCTGTCCGTGATGCAGCGTCAAGCGTAACCGCAGCCATGGTCTTGAGCTGATAATCCATGCTACTGCAAACGTCGTCGAACTGTTCGTGCAGATGGTTGTTGTTTTGCGAACGTCCCCATCTGTTGACTCAGGGATCGAGATGTGGCTGCACGATCCGTTACAGCCATGCGGATAAGATGCCTGTCATCTCGACTGCTAGTAATACGAGGCCGTTGGGATCCAGTACGGTGTTCTGTATTACACACCTGAACCCACCGATTCCATATTCTGCCAACAGCCATTGGATCTCGACGAACGTGAGCAGCAATGTCGCGATACGATAAACCGCAATCGCGATAGGCCATAATCCGACCTTTATCAAAGTCGGAAACGTGATGGTACGCATTTCTCCACCTTACACGAGGCATCACAACAACGTTTCACCAAGCAACGCCGGTCAACTTCTGTTTGTGTATGAGAAATCGTTTGGAAGATTTCCTCATGTCAGCATATTGTAGGCGTCGCCACCGGCGCAAACCTTGTGAGAATGCTCCGAAGAGCTAATCATTTTCATATCACAGCATCTTCTTCCTGTCGGTTAAATTTCGCGTCTGTAGCACGTCATCTTCGTGGTGTAGCAAATTTAATGGCCAGTAGTGTAAGTTCATCTACATCTATGTTCATACTCTGCAAGCCACTGTGTGTGCAGGACAGGGGCAGAGAGTACTTTCCATTGTACCAGTTATTGGAACCTTATTTCGTTCCATTCTCGTGTGAAACGGTGGAGAATAACTTTAAATGCCACTGTGTGCGCTATAATTAATCTAATTTTGTGGACGGACGTGACCAGCTATTGGTCACGGTTTTTTATTCGCGGTATCTACGATAGATTACAGTTAATAGAGGAGCTAACGCGGCCGCAAATTCTTTATAGAATCTGACAGGAATTTCATCGGGCCACTGCGCTCGGTTCAATTTTAGCGATTCCAGCTGCTTCTCAGTACCATTGACACTAATATCTTTGTCACTTATCTTCGCAGTGGTGAGAGAATTAAATTGGAACAATATCCCTCGATTTTCTATTGTAAAGGAACATTTGAAAACTGACTTCAGCTTTTCTGCTTCTGCTTTGCTACCCATACTTTCAGCCTCTGTGTCGTCCAGGAGTTTCTGGACACTAACTTCCGTACAAAAGGCTTTACATACGACCAGAATTTCTTTGAGTTTTTTGAGAGATTGTAAGGTAATATCCCGCTAAGGTAGCCGTTAAAGGCTTCACGCACTACCCTATCGACAGCCAAACGCGTTTCGTGTAGTATCTCCCTGTCTATAGTCGTATGCTTTGTTTTACACCTACCTACCTAAATCGGAGCCACAGTTCTTCTGTATCCTTCCCTTCAGAGCTAAATAAATTAAAATTTGATTCAAATATGCGAAATGGCTTACTGTTCAATGAGAAAAACCATGTTGTTTGTTCTTGTTGTCGTTGTTGTTGTGGTCTTCAGTCCAGAGACTGGTTTGATGCAGCTCTCCATGCTACTCTACCTTGCGCAAGCTTCTTCATCTCCCAGTACCTACTGCAACCTACATCCTTCTGAATCTGCTTAGTATATTCATCTCTTGGTATCCCTCTACGATTTTTACCCTCCACGCTGCCCCCCAGTACTAAACTGGTGATCCCTTGATGCTTCAGAACATGTCATGCCAACAGATCCCTTCTTCTTGTCAAGTTGTACCACAAATTTCTCTTCTCCCCAATTCTATTCAATACCTCCTCATTAGTTATGTGATCTACCCATCTTTTTCAGCATTCTTCTGTAGCACCACATTTCGAAAGCTTCTATTCTCTTCTTGTCCAAACTATTTATTGTCCATGTTTCTCTTCCATACATGGCTACACTCCATACAAATACACGGAAACGACTACCTGACACTTAAATCTATACTCGATGTTAACAAATTTCTCTTCTTCAGAAACGCTTTCCTTGCCACTGCCAGTCTACATTTTATATCCTCTCTACTTCGACCATCATCAGTAATTTTGCTCCCCAAATAGCAAAACTCATTTACGACTTTAAGTGTTTCATTTCCTAATATAATTCCCTCACCCGACTTAATTCGACTACATTCCATTATCCTCGTTTTGCTTTTGTTGATGTTCATCTTATATCCTTCTTTTAGGACACTGTCCGTACCGTTCAACTGCTCTTCCAAGTCCTTTGCTATCTCTGACAGAATTACAATGTCATCGGCGAAGCTCAGTTTTTATTTCTTCTCCATGGATTTTAATGGCTACTCCGAATACTGTTCAACATTTGAGAAAGAAAACGCACAACATTTCATACTGAATCATTCACATTTTTGTAACAAATTTAAGTAATCCTGAACGCTAGCGTTTTCATTCGATTAAAGTAATTAAACATATAAAAGTATTTTTTATTAAAAAGTCATGATTCAGTATTATTAATTAATTAATATTAAATAAAAGAAAATATTATTACTAACGAGATTCGAACCATGGACCTTTTGCGCTATGCACTGAGCTCCCATCAACTTTGATACAATTATCACAATTTTTTGTAGTTGACGATTCTCGAATGTTTTCAAACCTTCGAAGGCGGTTTTTTGAGGATTTTTGGCAGGTGCGTCGTATTGCTTTGGTAACTGATGTCCGGGCGCTGATCTTTAAATCCTTTAAACGTAAATCCCACTCGCGGAATAGGCCTGAGGCCTTTTCCCAGCCGCTACGGTCGCAGGTTCGAATCCTGACTCGGGCATGGAAGTGTGTGATGTCCTTAGGTTAGTTAGGTTTAAGTAGTTCTAAGTTCTAGGAGACTGACGACCTCAGAAGTTAGGTCCCATAGTGCTCAGAGCCATTTGAACCTTTTCCCAGGCGATTATTGCCTAGAAGATAGCACGGGGCGCGACTTATGTTCGTGGCACATGTAATCGGCATTTCGCCAATCCCTCCAACCATTATTGCCAGTAGATGAATCCTGATGACGCCACTGCTTCTTTATTCGAGCAGTTGCTCATTTGACCTCACGAGGTTGAGTGGACCCCGATCCCCGTACCTCAGAAGGAAGCCGAGGAGGTGCCGGCAATCGAACCCGAGTCCTTCTGCACATGAGACAGCGATGCTAAAGATTCGGCTACGGGGGCGGTCTCCGAACCCTTTGAGTATGAAGTGTGCGTGGCAGATGAAGAGGTTGTCAGAGAGAGGCAGTCGTGGTGGGCGGCATCAAAGCCCAAGAACTCCGGAGGAGGGAAGTGGCCGCAGTAAACGTGACGCGGTCGGCCGCGGTATCGCTGAGTAATTTGGCAGGCGTGACGAGCCGGCGGCGCCCGCGTCTGACGGCGGGCGCTCGTAAACCGAGGCGGCGCAATCAGCGCGGGCCGTGCAGTTCCACGCCGGGTTTACGCGCCGGCCGCCCCACATCTCACGGCCTGTCCGCCGGCTTATCTGCCACTCGGCCCGTACCGCGGAGGCGCTCGCGGATTATTCTCACTGTTATGGCCGTTGCGTAAGCATCTTGTCAAAATAACAGTCTAGCGAATGGAGACGCCAGGCATCCGACGCTTACGCAAGAACAGAGCTGGACGCTCTAGTCTCTCGGGTCTGCCACTTCTCTAGTTCCTGCTGGCAGTCACCCTGTCTCCGACAAAAGCTTTCGTGCGCACTTCTCTTTCATATGATAACTTTATTGGACTCAGTTTGCCTATGACCGTCCGTTTTATGAATGCCTGGTCAAGTCAAAAAGTAAAGGCATTTTCTAAAAAAAAGAACGTTTCACCAGAACAACATCATTGCAAGTAACACCATTTCTCTATGCACTATCCTCCTTCAACCTCAGTGCACTTTTTCCATTTCTTGATGAAAACTTAGATTCACAAGGGTGCGCCTTCATCGAACCTAAAACACTTGGAACTGAGTCAGGACGATACGGTGATGCTGCAGCATGGATGCACTTGATTGTTTCAAAATGCCTTATATGTGGTTTCGACATTTCCGAACGTCCCTGTTAGCTTTTGTCTGTTGACGTGCTACCCAACGAGCACATACATTACTGGCCATTAAAATTGCTACACCACGAAGATGTGCTACAGACGCGAAAATTAACCGACAGGAAGAAGATGCTGTGATATGCAAATGATTAACTTTTCAGAGCATTCACACAAGGTGATACCTACAACGTGCTGACATGAGGAAAGTTTCCAACCGATTTCTCATACTCAAACACCAGTTGACCGGCGTTGCCTGCTGACACCATTGTTGTGATGCCTCGTGTAAGGGGGAGAAATGCGTACCATGACGTTTCCGACTTTGATAAAGGTGGGATTGTATCCTATCGCGATTGCTGTTTATTGTATCGCGACATTGCTGCTCGCATTGGTCGAGATCCAATGACTGTTGGCAGAATATAAAATCGGTGGGTTCAGGAGAGTAATACGGAACGCCGTCCTGGATCCCAACGGCCTCGTATCACTAGCAGTCCAGGTGACAGGCATCATATCCGCATGGCTGTAACGGATCGTGCAGCCACGTCTCGATCCCTGAATCAACAGATGGGGACGTTTGAAAGACAATAACCATCTGCACGAACAGTTCGACGACGTTTGCAGCAGCATGGACTATCAGCTCAAGACCTTGGCTCCGGTTACCCTTGACGCTGCATCACGGACAGGAGCGCCTGCGATGGTGTACTCAACGACGAAGCTGGGTGCACGAATGGCAAAAAGGCATGTTTTCGGATGAATCCCGGTTCTGTTTACAGCATCATGATGGTCGCATCCGTGTTTGGCGACATCGTTGTGAACGAACAATGGAAGCGTGTATTCGTCATCGCCATACTGGCGTATTACCCAGCGTGATGGTATGGGGTGGCATTGGTTACACGTCTCGGTCAACTCTTGTTCGCGTTGACGGCACTTTGAACAGTGGTCGTTACATTTCAGATGTATTACGACCCGTGGCTCTACCCTTCACTCGATCCCTGCGAAACCCTACACTTCAGCAGGATAATGAACGACCACATGTTGCAGGTCCTATACGGGCCTTTCTGGATACAGAAAATGTTCGACTGCGGCCCTGGACAGCACATTCTCCAGATCTCTCACCAACCGAAAACGTCTGGTCAATGGTGGCCGAGCAACTGGCTCGTCACCATACGCCAGTCACTACTCTTGATGAACTGTGGTATCGTGTTGAAGCTGCATCGGCAGCTGTACCTGTACACGCCATTGAAGCTCTGTTTGATTCAATGCCCATGCGTATCAAGGCCGTTATTACGGCCAGAGGTGGTTGTTTTGGGTACTGATTTCCCAGGATCTGTGCACCCAAATTGCGTGAAAATGTAATCACATGTCAGTTCTAGTATAATATATTTGTCCATTGAATACCGGTTTATCACCTGCATTTGTTCTTGGTGTAGCAATTTTAATGGCCAGTAGTGTATGTTAACTGTTCACTGAATTATAAGCATGAATGAAAAAAAAAACTGAAGCTTTTGTTGGCATTTGTTCTACGTAGACAGTAAACTCAATGTTACTTGTTGGATTCGAGCCTTGTAAGCTCGTTCATCCTACACCCGCAGAGTATTCAAGTCAGTCTGTCCGAACACGTTGTTGACGCATGCTCGTATTTCTAAATCTATATCTACATCATACTCTGCAAACGGCTGTTAAGTGTATGGCTGAGGGTACTTCCCACTGCACCAGTTAGTAAAGCTTCTTCCCATTGGCTCTGAGCACTATGGGACTTAATTTATGACGTAATCAGTCCCCTAGAACGTAGAACTACTTAAACCTAACCAACCTAAGGACATCACACACATTCATGCCCGAGGCAGGATTCGAACCTGCGACCGTTGAAAAATGTGAACAAATTTTTCTCAAGGAATAGCTCTCTACATTTTGTGTAAAGCGGCAATGAAGTCAGTTATCTTTGAGGGCCCAGTTCGTCTTGTGTTATGTTGAAATTGCAGAAGGATTCTTTTGAAGTTTAGTCGAGACTAAACATGACTGTGAGCCTTCCAGTCCACTAGTAGTGTGCTGTTAGTGCAAAACCAATCTGAGAGGCGAAAGTGCTGCTATATCGTGTTAGTGAATAGAGCGGTCACCTGCCATTTAGTCCTCGGTGGCACGGAGCAAATAATAGATACGAAAATCTTTGTAGGACGCAGCCGTGACTTCGCTATAAGACCAACAGTAAACTCCTGCTCTCTCATCGATAGAAAGCAAGAAAGTAGGTGTAGTTTGGGTAATAACAGGTATTTAAATGTCGATGTTTGTTAAAAATATCCATGGAGCTATTCTTTGGGAAGCACCGCGCAAGATCGTAATCTTACGTTTAAGCGTTTGTATATCCTATTACCAGTGAGAGTAAAGACTCGTGCCACATCCGAATGATGCAACGTATGTAAATTTTTTTTACGTATAACTAAAAATAAAACACAGACGCACACGATTTCGGTAAAAGAGTACAGAATAGAAATTGTAAGCAAAAATGTGTTTACGAATTTTTATATCGCTTTTAAGAATGAGAGGAAATATGACGGAAACACACTCAGGTCAGCTGTCAACAAAAGTAACTGCTGATAGCTTTAAGAAAACGAAACAGATCCTTGGACAAAAATCGGTTACTGTCTTTGAGAGTGATATAGGAGGTATAGGAACGACAGCACCTAGAACATGACGTTGCAAGAGTCCGAAAGTGTAGTAATTACTTGGAATCAAATAATAGCTCCATCTTCACTTTTGGTCTTCTAAAGAGGCTCTCTAAATAATATTGGAAAACAAGGGACAATAGAACAAGTTATATGAAAAAGAAAGTAACGAAAAGCAACTTCAAAAGAAGCGTAGGAAAATAAATAATGTTGTACTGTAAGATGAGATTAGTGGGCGAGTTGTTATACTTAATTTATTTTACTTTGCTTGTTTTGGCATTTTTTGTTTTCACTTTCATTTTCTTATAACTTATTCTAATGGACGTTGTTTTCAAGATTATTCAGATAACCACCTCAAAATGGCCTTGGTTGCCGAAACCAGTCGTTGTGATCGATAATGAAAAGTGTAGTTGGTACAGTTTCTTGAGTCCGAGACAATATTACTGCCATCATTCACAAAAGAAAACCGTGCTTCCATTTTCATGCTCCACAAATTGCTGCAGATAATATGTATGGAGACAATTCAACTTTCGCTGAAAACCATTATGACAACGGATGATCTGATTTTACAAGTTATAGCGATCTTAGGTTAAACAGACATCAAGGTTACAATGAACACCACATTTAAATGGTCGGTCTGAACTGCACCCTCCGCACACGTGGCTGTTGTCAGCGAATGCAGGGCTATCTCACCCGTTTCGGAGCGAACATCGCACAGCAGAGTACATGCAACGGACATCCAGTTTCCATTGTAAGTTCTGTCCGTGTTAGGTCATCGTATCTCATTATTGCTATTGTTTTGTTTAACTTCATGTTTTTCCAGATGATTTTCGACGTACCTGTCAAATTTTTATTTAACTTTTTATTAAATGTCATCTGAAGATGGGGACAGCCCCAACCGTGTAATGACGAATAAATTTAATGGGTCTACAAAACATATAGTACCTACTTTTCCGCTGGCCGGTGTGGCCGAGCGGTTCTAGGCGCTTCTGTCTAAAACCGCGCGACCGCTACGGTCGCAGGTTCGAATCCTGCCTCGGGCATGGATGCGTGTGATGTCCTTAGGTTAGTTCGGTTTAAGTAGTTCTAGGTTCTAGGGGACTGCTGACCTCAGATGTCAAGTCCCATAGTGCTCAGAACCATTTGAACGTACTTTTCCGCGGTCATCCAAGTTTCTTAAAACCCTTAGCTTTTGTGGTTACGATGGTCACACACCTCTTCCAAGTCTTTCAGTCAAATTTACGATAGTCGGACTACACCACACGCCTCCAGTCAGCTACTATCCTATTTCTGTTTACTTCGCCCATTGATGAAGTGCAGCTCTATGCGCTGCTGTCAGCAATAGTCTTTTGCGAGGTACCCGTTCTACAAGGTGTACCGGTATGAAATGAGCGTTAAGATACAAATTTGTCGGTAGGGAACATTTGTTGTGAACGAGCCTTAATTTTTTTTTATTTGGTTGGTATGACATCTGTCAAGGATATTTGGTATACATCAAGTCATGGAACAAACAACATCATATGTTTTCATCATGTTAACAATGTCAAATTTTGTACCAGAAAGTGATGATTTGCGGAAAGCATTAATTTTTTGTTTTCATTTGAAAAAAAGTGCTGCAGAGTCGCATCGAATGCTTATCGAGGCATATGGTGAACATGCTCAATCAGAAGCAACATGCAAAAGAAGGTTTCAACGGTTCAGAAATAATGATTTTGTTGTAAGAAATGAAGAACGTGGAAGACCACCAAAAAAGTTCGAAGACGCCGAATTGCAAGCAATATTGGATGAAGATGATACTTTGAATCAGAAGCAAATGGCAGCAATGCTAAATGTTGCGCAACAAACAATTTCTGCCCGTTTGAAAGCTATGGGAAAGATCCAAAAGTGTGGGAAATAGGTGCCACATGAACTGACTGAAAGACAGATGGAAAACCGAAAAACCATTTGTCAAATTTTGCTTCAAAGACATGAAAGAAAATCAATTTTGCATCGCATTCTTACTGGCGATGAAAAATGGATTTATTTTAAGAATCCTAAACGGGAAAAATTGTGGGTTAATCCGGGACATCCATAAACATCGACTGCAAAACCAGATCGATTCGGCAAGAAGACAATGCTCTGTGTTTGGTGGGATCAGAAAGGTGTGGTGTATCATAAGCTTCTAAAACCCGGTCAAAATTGTGAATACTAATCGCTACAGACAACAAATGATCAATTTGACCTATGCATTGATCGGAAGAGACCAGAATGGGCCAGAAGACATGGCAAAGTAATTTTTTTACACGACAATGCACTTGTACACAAAGCAGAACTGGTTCAGGATACAATCACGACTTGGCTGGGAGCTGCAACCCCACCCGCCGTATTCACCAGACTTGGCCCCTTCCGACTACCATTTGTTTTCATCAATGGGAAACGCATTGGCTGAGGAACACTTCGATTCCTACGAAGAAGTCGAAATTTGGGTGTCTGATTGGTTTGCTTCAAAAGACGAACATTTCTATTGGCGTGGTGTCCACAAGTTGCCAGAAAGGTGGTCGAAATGTATAGAAAGCAATGGTCAGTACTGTGAATAAAATGTTTTTACTTTTCAATTCAAAATTAGTGTTTCATTTTCACAAAAGAAAAAGAAAAACGCTCATTTCATACCAGTTTTCAACTGTCGGTGGTAATTTTGCTGGGAAATGCATTAGGGATACCCTCACACTAGGAATTTTAGAGCAGTTATTGCGTGTTTCACTGCAACAAATTTTCAGAATAATATTACCCGTTCAGTGCTGGAAAACTGTTAGACGGAAGTTGGTCCAACTATGAGGGTAATGCAGGAAGTCACGACCTACTGCCCATTCCCATTGATAACAGGTTCTGTCTACTGTCGAATGCCTCGACATCTAAACTCGGTGTTTTGGAAGTACCGGCCTCAAGATATAATTAGTGTGCATTTGCGATTGTTGAAAATAAACTGTGTGGTACCAAATCCTGCCAACTGTGAGGTCAGAGGCGTTAAGTATCCGCATTTTGAATGCTTGGAAGTTTAAACCTCCACAAATATACCCTTACATAAGACGCGTTTATGATGCGTAAGTGAACCAAAGAAATGTGATAAAGTAATATGAAACGTTCAACAATTGATGAGCAAATGGGTATAACGAAATTCGACATAGACGTGCGTCACTAATTGCAGACGATTTGAAAGTTCAGGTGCAGAACTAAATCGTGGAAAAAGTGTTTCTGAACGGGAACGTTCTGGAAAACATTATGAAATGAAGAATGCACTGAACAATTGGCTTACTAGAATACTGGCAGCCTAACACAACACGGGTATTCTACAGTTCGTGGATAGACATGAAAATTGATTTTATCGAGAGTTTTTGTAAATAACATGGTTTTTTGTTGGTAATAAATATTTCTTGAATTTTATTAAGCCAAATGGGCTTAACTTTCCAGATACTCATTACTCTAGTGTATTTTTGCTTCGCAAACCAATGTATGCAGTGTGGCGGAGGGTGCATAGAATGCCACAATGGTTTTTCTTCATTAGCAGATCGTTTGTGGGAAGAAGAATTTTTTGTGCCCACTGAGCCAAGCCCAATTTCCTCTATTTTTCCCCTCCAGGTCACTGTGCGAGATGCGTACTCGAGGAAGCATTCCATTTCTTGGCTCGCGGAATTTTGACTCTCCATGGCGAACAAATCGTGTTCTTTAGCGTATCCCACTGGCGTATGCTGATTACTTTCGTGACGCTGTCGCGCTAACCAGACAAATCCGCGACCAACTGCGCAGCCTTTCCTTTATTTTTATCTGTCTCTTCCGTTAATCCAACTTAGTAGATGGCCCACTACTATAACAGTAGTCAAGTATTGGTCGAACGAGGGTTACGTAAAAGTATTCTTTCGTGGATAAATAACACAGCTTCAGCATTCTCCCAGTAAGCCATACATCTACCTTTCTCACTACTAGATTTATAAGCTCTATACGTTTAAAAACTCTCTGGACAGATTCTGTCTGGACTGATTCTGAGATTTGATCACTGAATTATTGCGCAGTTTAAAGACTTTTTTATTTTTTGTCACTGATAGCCTACGCAGTTTTTGCTTATTCGTTGAACGTCTTATCGGCAGTCAGATCTGCTGCGTCAAACACTTTACTTGCAATTTGTTTCAGTCATATTAAAGTCAAACAATCTGAACATTGCAAATTTGTGTAAATAATCATTTAAAAGTAAGATAATTAATTTGCTGGTCTACGAACGTCGATATGTTGTGGTTGTAACACACAAGTTATTAAGTCTTAAAGCTGTTTGAGCCAGATGACGATCTTATGCGACTGTAGTTAGCAGCAGATAAAGTATTTGCCATAGCAGCTTTGAGTGTCAATATGACTTTAGATTACATTACATTTAATATGTTATGAGTCAGCTGCCAGCCCTTGAACAAGGTGCTGACCATCTGCAGATGACCTCCATATAAAGGCTGATGTAGCTGTCCTGACCTATGGGTTTTGTGCAACCCACAACACTTTCAAAAACTACGTACGAGATTTTCATATTCTCTCACTCGCTACAAGGAAACTATTAGTCCCACAGAAAAAAATGAACACAACCTTTTTGTAGGAAATTTAATATAGTTAAGTTTTGTACTGGGACGTGTTTTCGCTATAGGCCATGGTTTTCGTGTTATTCAAGAAACTTCTCTTAGTACAAAATTTAATGACATTAAATTTCCTACAGAAAGGTCATGTTCATTCTTTCTGTAGGACTAATAGTTTCACGTAGCAAGGGTGAGATTAAGTAAATCTTGCTTGCGGTATTTAGGGCGTTGCAGATTGCATAAAACCAATAGGCAGGGGTAGCTGAATCACCGTGCATAAAAACGCGATGTAAGCGAATGTCCTCAGAGGGATACGCACGTTGTCTACCAAGAAACTTGTACATGTCCTACCTAGTAGTTGTCCTATCACAACTGAGGTACGCCAGGTGCTACTGTCACTTCTGATGTGTATCTGTTGATGACACAGGGAATTCTATTTGGTAATAAAGTATGGAAAGTTCTGTGATATTTCGTAAGAACCTGTTATGTTTCCTAGATTTATCCAGATAAACCGTCTTACAACTTAATCTCTGCGGAGTGAGCTACCATGTCCTAATTGTGAAGTTTAGTAATTAATACCGAAGGCCTGCTCATGTAATGTGCAGCGGGCTAGCTTGGGAGGCAGGGTGGTGAGCCAGACCCGAATCAGATCTACTCGCCGGATTAACGACTGTGGCCAAGTACATCGGCCAGCATGAGTGAGGTTTTTAGACAGTCTGCCACGCTCGTTTTGGGAAATACATGACCAGTCGTCAAGTTCCGCCTCAGAGAATGCGATACAAGAACAGTCAAAATACGATAATACACAAAACAATGTTTAAACGATTCACAGACAAGTCGCGCACGCAGCTTCCCTCTCTTAGGTTACCTTGACGACTGTGGCGTCAGGAAGAGCATCCAGCCACAGAGAGAGAGAGAGAGAGAGAGAGAGAGAGAGAGAGAGAGAGACAGAGACAGAGACAGAGAGAGACTGAAACTGGTGCTGGCACATAGTCTTCTGTTCTTATGTAACAACGTGGGGCTCAGGAAGATTAACCCTACACTTAACAGACAGATCACCAACAACAGTGTCTCCTGGTTCACTCAACGAGACAGTAGAGACAGGTTACTGAACCTGGATAACGATTTATATTCTGATGCTCCATCACTCTCCTTTCTTATCCAAATGTCCAATTAAAACCAGTACTAGAAACGGCTACTCCCGGGTACGCAACTCCGCTCTAGCGTGCATTAGTAACTAGTAGGGAGATTGCTTTTTGTCTGTTTAGGAAACTTCGAAATCTTTGAAGTAAAAGTGTGCTTGGGTAGCTCAGATGGTAGAGCACTTGCCCTCGAAAGGCAAAGGTCCCGAGTTCGAGTCTCGGTCCGGCACACAGTTTTAATCTGCCAGGAAGTTTCATATCAGCGCACACTCCCCTGCAGAGTGAAAATCTCATTCTGGATCTTTGAAGTAGTTTAAAGCCAGAGAGTACCGAGAACAAGCCCAGTGTCTTATAACCAAGCCTTTGTCTTTCTATAGAAGGCTATTTAAATGTGAACCTTTTCTTTTTGCACAGGTTAGATTTGCTTTTCGTACAAGTGTTTGTAACGTTGTGTCGACCGAACTGCGCTGTTTATCAAGTGCAATTACCGGAGAAAACCAGTGTAGTCCCTTTCGTCTTTTATTACACAATGCCGTTGACCGGTCTCTTGAGGAATAAACAAATCTGCGTCAAGTGGAAGGACCAATATAATGTAATGATACATTTTGCCCACATTGATTACCGAAATACAGAAGTTTATAACTGTCAGCAATAGGTATGGCGAAGATAACACTGTATTTGAAAATCATCACCATGTTCAAAGTGGCCTCCATGGTATTACAAGTGATTGGGATAGCAGCGCTTGTCGTGCAGGATGCCCATGAAAGTACAGAACCGATCCTTCAAATCTGGTGTACGCACAGTCCGCCCCTCCCTGTACGTTCGTCTGTCTAAAAGGACCCATGATCACACAGACGCCCAAAAAGGGCTTGGAATGTTATGTGATGTACTTGTTTTAATATAGCTGTGCTGCCGCTCGACCGTTTCCATCTGTTTTGCCTTACACCAACACCATCTCGGCTTGTTTACGACGTGAATACACTACTGGCTATTAAAATTGCTACACCACGAAGATGACGTGCTACAGACGCAAAATTTAACCAACAGGAAGAAGATGCTATGATATGCAAATGGTTAGCTTTTCAGAGCATTCACACCAGGTTTGCGCCTGTGGTGACACCTACAACGTGCTGACATGAGGAAAGTTACCAACCGATTTCTTATACAGAAACAGCAGTTGACCGGCGTTGCCTGGTGAAACGTGTTGTGATGCCTCGTGTAAGGAGGAGAAAAGCGTACCATCACGTTTCCGACTTTGATAAAGGTCGGATTGTAGCCTATCGCGATTGCGGTTTATCGTATCGCGACAATGCTGCTCGCGTTGGCCGAGATCCAATGACTGTTAGCAGAATATGGAATCGGTGGGTTCTGCTGGATCCGAACGGCCTCGTATCACTATCAGTCGAGATGACAGGCATCTTATCCCCATGGCTGTAACGGATCGTGGAGCCACGTCTAGATCCCTGAGTCAATAGAGTTTGCAAGACAACAACGAACAGTTCGACGACGTTTGCAGCAGCATGGAGTATCAGCTCGGAGACCATAGCTGCTGTTACCCATGACGCTGCATCACAGAGAGGAGCGCCTGCGATGGTTCAAATGGCTCTGATCACTATTGGACTTAACTGCTAAGGTCATCAGTCACCTAGAACTTAGAACTACTTAAATCTAACTAACTTAAGGACATCACACACATCCATGCCCGAGGCAGGATTCGAACCTGCGACAGTAGCCGTCGCGCGGGAACATCTACACAAAATTCGATAAATATTGAATTGGTGCTCTATGGTGGGTCACTTCCCATTTCCGCCAGTCTGTACTCCCCTTAATATTCTGTCAACACTGGCCAACGCGAAAGGGGGGTTGTTTCAGCTGTGGGCACCAGCTGTTGACGGAACAGAGCGACAGCGTCGGAGTACGAACAGGTGCCGGCGGACATGACCAGCACTCGGCGCCTCGAAGAGTACGGAGACGCCGGAGGAAGAGCGGGAGGATTCGTCGCTCAGTAGGCACTTCTTGCATGCTATGAATAGAACGGACGCAAAGGAAAACAGGCGGCAAAAAGAGGCGCGGCGTGCGCAGGAGGCCACGTGGGAACGCGGGAGGACCGGATGCCGGCCGGGCCGCGCCGGGCACGGCCCCCACGAAAGGAAGGCCCGGCCTGCCAAAAAACGGCACCACGGAGTCGCGCCGCGCGCCCGCTTTTTGCGTGGCAGAGGCAGAGGAACACCGAGGCCGAAGACCCGCCACACCCTACCCGCAGCGACCGCCGGGTCCCGACCTGGCCTCGAGGGGCGACCTGCGGGGCTGCGCAACGGTGCCTTTAATGACGGCTGCCACGCGTCTCCAGCAGGACTGTGTAGCAGATGTGGGTAACTGACCAGTCAGATCGATTCACACTGGTCGTCAACGAAACGGAACGCAACATAACCTTAGAGACGACTAGAGGGTTTCACACTAGACCCCAAACTTTTCCAAATTGACAGCTGCCACCTGGGCCACGGAGAAAAAATAAAAACTATGAGGTTCGCCGATGACATTGTTATTCTGCCAGAGACAGCAAAGGACTTGGAAGAGCAGTTGAACGGAATGGACAGTGTCTTGAAAGAAGGGTATAAGATGAACATCAACAAAAGCAAAACGAGGATAATGGAATGTAGTCGAATTAAGTCGGGTGATGCTGAGGGAATTAGATTAGGAAATGATACACTTAAAGTAGTAAAGGAGTTTTGCTATTTGGGGAGCAAAATAACTGATGGTGGTCGAAGTAGAGAGGATTTAAAATGTAGACTGGCAATGGCAACGAAATCGTTACTGAAGAAGAGAAATTTGTTAAGATCGATTATAGATTTAAGTGTCAGGAAGTCGTTTCAGATAGTATTTGTATGGACTGTAGCCATCTATGGAAGTGAAACATGCACGATAAACAGTTTGGACAAGAAGAGAATAGAAGCTTTCGAAATGTGGTGCTACAGAATAATGCTGAAGATTAGATGGGTAGATCACATAACTAATGAGGAGATATTGAATAGAATTGGGGAGAAGAGGAGTTTTTGGCACAACATGACAAGAAGAAGGGACCGGTTGGTAGGACATGTTCTGAGGCATCAAAGGATCACAAATTTAGCATTGGAGGGCAGCGTGGAGGGTAAAAATCGTAGAGGGATACCAAGAGATGAATACACTAAGCAGTTTCAGAAGGATGTAGGTTGCAGTAGGTACTGGGAGATGAAGAATCTTGCATAGGACAGAATAGCATGGAGAGTTGCGTCAAACCAGTCTCTGGACTGAAGATCTCAACAACAACAACCTGGGCCAAGGTCTGTCTCTAGTAGGGCTGTTCAGAACTTGCGTTTAATTGATGGCTGGAGGTCGATGCACCACTGTACGTCAACGGAAAGCAACGTGAGGCAACGCCACAGTCAAATGGAGGTGTTCAATGGGGTTTCGGGATTACAGCCAAACGACTTGACGTCTTACCACGTTATTTCGGCTGACAATCATACAACCATTTTCAGGTGAGAAGCCTACAACTTTGAACGTAGCTGACGTTTGCAGCAACCGTATACACAAATTTGAAAAATATGTAAAAAATCTGCCAACTGGCTGCCCGAGGCAGGACTCGAACCGGCGATCGTAGCAGTCGGTCGGTTCCGGACTGAAGCGCCTAGAACCGCTCGGCTACCATGGCCGACCATCGGGTTGCAGTCCTGAAGCGTTCAAGTATCACAACTGGAGTTGCGTTCACGCCAGACTTCTCTTGGTTCAGAGCTGAAAAATGAAAATTAAGTTCTGAGCCACTATAAGTGATGCAAAAAGTCGGAATGTAGCATCAGAAAGAAGGATCTAACAAAGATGTTGCTGTCGTCTTCAGTCCGAAGGCTGGTGCAGCTTTCCATGAGAATCTGCACTGTGCAAAACCTCTTTACCTCTGCATAGCTACTGTAACCTGCACCACTATGAACCTGGTTGCTGTATAGAATCACTGGTATCCTTATGCCGTTTTTATCCCCACACATCCCTCCGTCACCAAACTGCCGGCTGCCATCTGCACGAAGCTCTGATGCCAGTTGGGCTGTCAGTGGATGCGGTTAACTGGTGTGTCAAGGCCGATTCACACTGGGCGAGAACGAAACGGAAGGAAGCGTCACAGTCAATAGGTTACTGTTGGCACTAGATGGAAGTCAACACGTCACTTCCGTTAGCCTAAGACTACTCGCTAAAACCAGGTTGTGCGACACTACCCATAATGCAAAAAGTCGGAATTTTCGAGTAGTATCAACAATGTTGGTGTCTTCAGTCCGAAGACCGGTTTGAAGGAACTCTCCAAGCTAGTCTGTCTTATGCAAGCCTCTTCATTTCTACATAACTGCTGCAACTTACGTCCATTTCAATTCACGAACTGTAGTTAAGTATTGGTCTCCCTCTACAATTTTTACCCCTCACATTCCACTCCCCGCCCTCCAGTTACCAAACTGACTACTTCTTGATGCCTCCAGATTTGTCCCACCAACCGACCCCTTCTTTTAGTGATACTTCGGCACAATTATTATTCCCCGATGTGATTCAGCACCTCGTCACTACGCTTTCGATCTCCTCATCTAAATTTCACCTTTCTTCTCTATTACCGCATTTCGTAGCTACTATTCTTTTCTTGTCTCAACTGTTCATTTACGTTTCACCTCTACACAAGGCTACACTCCAGAAAAATTCATTAGAAAAGACTTCCTAAAATTTTAATTTATGCCGAGGGGTATACCAGTTTCTTCTTTTCAGAAGTGCTTTTCATGCAATGACCAGTCTGTATTTTATATGCTTTCTGCTTAGGGCATCATCAGTCACTTTACCGCCCAAATAACAAAAGCTCATCTACTGTTTGTGTCTCATTTCCCAACCGAATTCCATCAGCATTGTCTGATTTGATTCGACTACATTCCATTAATCTTATTTTACTTTTGTTGATGTTCATCTTATAATGTCTTTTCAATTCAATGTCCATTCAGTTCAACTGCTCTTCCAGGTCCTTTGCCGCCTGAGACATAACTTCATTGTCATCGGCAAACCTCAAATTTTTAATTACTTCTTCCTGAACTTTAATCCCATTGCAAATTTATGATATTGGTATTCATTAATGGGCAAAAGAAAGTTCGTAACGGATGTTCTTGATGAAGGTTGTATGGTAAATTTAGCACACGGATGAGAACTGAAAGAACAGAAAAGAACTACAAAACGCTGACATTTGTTTGTTCGAGAAGAGATATACATACAAATTCACCGAAAAGTATTTAGAAGGCAGTACGTAGTGCCTTTTTGTAACACTTTATATTTTGTTTCTTCTCTAAGTTCGAAATAACGTCAAAATCCACTATATTTTTTTCAATAGAGTTTTTTACTAATTAAAGATATTTATCTATTTATATTCGTAATTATTCACAATGTAAGTTTTTCTTTATCCAATTTCTATTGTTTGGTTTCTTTTGTGGGAGAACAGTCCTATGAAAAATACCCGAACTTTCAATTGGGTAGTAGTTTTAAAAAGCGGAGGACTGAAAGCTCAACTCAGAGGACAAAATACAAGCCATCTCGGTTAAAGAGCAATTTGATCTCTTAGGGAATCTGTAGATGTTGTAGGACTGCTACCAGACGGTTATGGAACACTCCACCACAAACATAAATCATGTTAGTGAGGTGGGGTGTATGTGCCAGTCGGTTGTACTGAGACTACTCATGAAAGTTTAATTGTTATGTCAAAAATAAAGTTATCCAATTAATTTTTTAGTTTGTTTGCAGGCACACAGAAATTCCCGCGCTAGAGAAGCCATAATAAGATAGCTGGCCCACTGATGTAGTGGAGATGGGCTGCTACGTTTTGTTGTGGCTCCTATAGTGGTACTATGGTGGTGGGATTTCATTGTATAACGGCAAATAAACTAAAAAAAGTAATTAACTACCCAAGATTAAAACTTTATCAGTATGATTTATTGTAACCAGCGCAACAGGAGTCGACGTAGAGATCTGACAAAATGACAGAAAGAAGATATCGTGTTTCGACGTGCCCGTGAGCATACTGTGAATGAAGTTACTAGATCTATCGGTATCTGAAGGCGAGTCTGCAAGGCATCTGGTACCCCTCGAGCCATGTAATGCGACCTGAGAACAGTGGTCGTAAAAAGATCTTAATCGACATGGAGCGAAATCGAGTGTCACATTTTGTCAAACACGACAGGGATCGCTGCTGTCAATGAATGCAGGTCCACCTCATCCAGCTTCCGAACTAACTTTGCGAGGTGAACTGTGTGCAGTGGAGGGTTGGAATCGGGTACCTCGGAAAACGTCTTTCTTGACAGTGGCACTTAAAGCTGACTTCAGTATGCCAAACAGCAAAAAAACTGGACAGTGACTGGATAGAGCCTTGTAATGTGGTCCGATGAATCGCGATTTTACCTCTTTTAAAATGATGCAAAGTGTCGACTGCTCCGACGTTCGAATAAGGAGTATAAGCCTCAATGCGTGGAGGGCTTACCTAAAGCAGGAAGCGATTTTCTGCGTTTTTCGGTAGTAATTTTCATAGCGTGACATGGGCCCACTCGTTCAAGATAGCGTGAACATGAACCAGGTTTTTTGTTTCAAAATTTTAGTGTGCAAATGTTACGCATGCTTTGCATATACATGAAGTGTATGTTGTGAACTATCCCGTCTTCCAGGATGACAACAGCTTTGTTTACAGGATTGCACTCAGAGGTTCCTGATTTGATGAACGCTGAGGCAGTCACCTTATCGCAGCTCTATTGGCTCGCTAAATGGCTCAATATTTATGTCATAGAAAACGTCTGGTACTATTTGGAATGACGAATGAAACGTATCAACCAACGTGCCCACAATCTGATAGTTCTGCGGATTCTTATCGGCGATCGTCAATGTGTGGCATCAGCTGCAATATAGAATATCTGAAAAAAACTAATCCAGTCTCTTCATCGACTAGTTGACGCGATGATCAAGGATGGGAGAGGTGTTACACGGTATTAGCCCTACGTCATTGGAAGTTATTAACATTTTTCCTGAAGTGTTTATTTTTCTTCTGTGTGGAAATGAGACTGTTTTTTGACATAATGGTTCAGAGGCAAAATTTTTCTCCTCGCTGTTCTTAATTAATTGGTTTTGCTACTCCTCACGAAGCCTGCCAGTTACTTTAAATGCGTGTTTTAAGGATTTGTGTGGTTTGCTTCCTTCCTAAAATAAAGGGTGGTTTCAGATTATTGCAGCGTTATTAAGTGTTCCCCCAGTCAAAGTAATCTTGTCACTTTCATGTGGTTTTGTCCTGCTGTTTTGTAATGCTTTTATCGACAGCTATCTTTCACTGTTATTCATCTCGGTTGCCGAGTCGCTAGCGCAGGCCTTTGCTGTGGCACTCGACTCGCAGGTAGCCAGTGCGAATCTTGAAGATGGAAGAACTGTGTTTGTCCGTCAAAGAAAGGACCGGTGTTGATTAACTTCATCACCAGACTCTGCACGGTCTTACTGGATTGAAACCGAAAACCCTATGTAGTGTCGTATGTAATAAGGGCACGTGACAACGTTCATGATGCTACGTCTGTCGCACGGGGACATTAAGTTCGGCGGCCCCCTTGGTGCTATTCAGGAGCAGTAGTTTGTTTGCTAGTACTAGGTTTCAACTTTCCAGTTCTCTCTTAGCTGTACAAACATGACACTACACTGCACACACGCTCGTTATTATTAAGATCATCGGTATCTATCAGCCATCAATTGCACATGACTCTTTCTTTCTGGCCGGCCGGTGTGGCCGTGCGGTTCTAGGCGCTTCAGTCTGGAACCGCGTGACCGCTACGGTCGCAGGTTCGAATCCTGCCTCGGGCATGGATGTGTGTGATGTCCTTAGGTTAGTTAGGTTTAATTAGTTCTAAGTTCTAGGCGACTGATGACCTCAGAAGTTGAGTCGCATAGTGCTCAGAGCCATTTGAATCATATTTCTTTCTCTTATGGCCGTCCTTGATTCAGTATGTTGTTTATTGTTTGATTGTTGTATTAAGCGGTCCTAAACACATTCGTCTTATGTAAGGACGCTGATGGCCCAAAAGCTTGGCGAACTAATACACCATTGATCAAAATCTGTTAATCTATGGTGCTTGCAGTGCTTGTTACGGTGCTTATCGGAGTAATCAAGTGAGCACCGCAACCAAGGGCGTCAGATTTGCAATAGTGTTACATTTCAGTGAATATGTGGAGCAGGGACGTATTTTGATGTACTGTTCGTGCTGTTACAACCAGGTGTGTACTCCTGTAACAGCGTGACTGATAAATTACCTTTCTGAAATAACCTAGCCTCCTCATAAAGACAGTCACCCGAGAAAGCCTACGCTCATAAAGCAGTAGGTAGTGGGAACGTGATCATCGATTGAATTTTACAAAATCGGCCAAGGCTTTGTTTCAAACGGGTACTTTTACCACAGAATGCCACGGAAGAGCTTCATAGATTTAAGTGCTTCCGCCGCCGCCATGGTTACAGAATGGGTACATCGATACTAAAAGGGGCTTCCCTTGCTTTCATTTTCACTGCTACACAGTTTCCTTCACCATATGCCTTGGAATTGCTCTTAATGACTAGGCTAAATTCAGTTGTGAACATAATTTTTTTTTAAAAAAAAGGAGAAGAACTGCGATTTAACGTTTTTTCGACCTCGAGGTCATTAGAGGCTCTAACAACCCTACCACAAAAAAGGTCAAAAATTAATTATGATTGTAGTGTTGCTCACGCTGCTAAATATTGCATTTTCGGGCAACAACAAAGTTATATTATGTGGTAGGTGTCATTAGAGCACAGTTATTAAAGTCATTTCATGAAATAATGGATAAACTAGGCACTCATCTTTTTGTGTTTCCCACGCTGGTCTCGTTGTGAACTCATGGCTCAATCGTTGAAAATCTAGGTAGTGATGATTCCAAGCTCGGATGCAAAGAAGCCTAGGTGTTATTCTGCGATATTCAAAAGTTTTATAGATGTGTTTCATAAACATTCTTGAAGATTAAACTTTTGCAAGTTAGGACAATGGTGATGTAAAAAAGAAATCAGCATTCCGAATTTAAGTTAGGCTTCTTTTTTATTACTTAATGTTGCAACAACACTTCACATTACAAAACATACTTGAAAATATCTTCCTCACTGTTAAAGTTCAAATTTCATAAACTGACTACAATTTGCGTCTTTTCAACATGATGACCGAGACTTGACTCTCCATAACCGCTTACGCGCCCAAAAATCAGAGTTACAAGTACTACAAAGATCATAGTGACAAAAGAAAGAATACACATAAGAATAATATCATTGCAATATAAACATATCGATGTATCAAAGAACCTCTACATTAATGAAATCAAATCTAAATGTTGTCTCAGAAATATGTTAACTACTTTACACAAACACAGTAGAATATTGCTGGTATCGAGAGGTTGAGGTGAGGTGCCGCAATGGTTACGTAATACAAGTACCATTACAAGACGAAGCACCAGCTCGCACTGGGGAAGAATCCACGAAAAACCGAACCTGAACAGAATGAGGAATAAACCTGGTTCTCTTGAGCGCGAGGTACTTGTCATATCACTGCGCTATCTCGCTAGGTAACGAGTAGTATATATTATCATCTGTTCAGCCCTCCTCCTACTGCTCTGAAATATATGCCTACCACTTCTCCACAGGAAAACCTTTCAATGAGTGGAGAAAATGGTGGAGAAAATGGCGTTTCCATTTCGTCAGATTCAGACTCTATGGGAAGGGCTCAGGGTTCTACTCATCTCAAGTGAGGGTTAGAACAGTTCTTATGAGTTCGTCTGTGTGCTGTGATCTGCGGCTTGAAGGGCACGTTCTGGCCCCGTGAGCACCACACATTAAGAGTCGTCTCATCTGTTCACCTGACATTGTTTATTTAAATGAGCGGTCGCGAATGTAGCTAGGAGTTTGCCTGGGAGGAGGCGGGGGCGTCTGCAGGAAACAGGGCGCGCAATCCGTCAGTGGCCAGCAGGAACAGGTCGGCGCCGACAGCCGCGGTAATGATACCGCCCTACTGTAATTACTGCCGCGACGCAAAAAGCCGTGTACCATGGCGCTGCAGAGCCAGTTGAAATTACAGGGCACGGCAACACGCAACGATTCTCTCTGGCATTGACAGCTCGGAACGAAAGTGAAACTAAACACGGCCGTCCACCAGAAATGCACAATGCAGATACAATGTTGTCCAGCGGGAGCTTGCAGTTTTATAGAGGTTCATTAGCGGCCACACGCTGCCCGACCCGATGCGTGTGGCTCCAGGAAGAATCTTTCTGTAAATGCTTTCAGTCCTTTGCTAAAACCTCAATATGTCTACACGCACACTGGGCAAGCCACTATACACTGCATGTTCTTTATTCCAGTGCTAGTGTTTCCCTTCCCTGTTCCACTCGCGAATGAAGCAATATAACATCTTTACGGTCTGTACTCTACCGTACCTTTTCGTTACGCGAGATGAATGCTGGAGGCACTTGTCACATATGCTTGTTCTCTAAACATCTTCAGTAGCGCTTCACAAAAAGATGTTTGGTTTCCTTCTTTCCAAAGGTCCCAACTAAGTTCACCGAGCATTTTTGTTTTATTCTCATAACGATGTAACCGTTCGGTAACATGACAAACAACGCCCCTGTAAATCGCTGGAATGTTTTTCATACCTTTTCACATTAAATTTTTCCACATATAAAGAATCTGCCGGCACACCACCCGCGAACGTTATATTTGTAGGAATACACGATGAATCTTGGTGTATACAGGGAAGCACATAGAGCTGCCACTTAAGGCAACAATAATGGCTCTAAGGCAACTGGACATTGAGTGTAACCGAGTTTGGATGACAGATACGGGTATGTCAATCCAGTTTGCTTCAACTCTGTGCCAGTCAAATGGTTCAAATGGCTCTGAGAACTATGAGACTTAACATCTGAGGTCATCAGTCCCCTAGAACGTAGAACTACTTAAACCTAACTAACCTAAGGACATCACACACACCCATGCCCGAAGCAGGATTCGAACCTGCGACCGCAGGTGCCAGTCACTCGAAATGGCTGGTGAGTGGTGCCGTACTAGTCGCTCGGCACCCATGGCCAAATATCTCCCGTGGGTGAGAATCCTGAGAACGTGCTGGGCAAGGCAACAGTCGAACACCTTCTGTATCGAGGTAAGAGGAACATGCGGTCTTGCCCTATGTTGTCGAAAGATAAAGTCACTAAACCCTCGAAGACAGGAACAGCACCAGTCTTAAGACGTCAGAAACGTAATGGCTGCTGTCCAAATTACCGGTTATCCGAACTACAGGTGATCGAGTTGTGTAAAATAAAAATAAAAAGCTGGTATCTAAGTTAAGTTGCATGAGTAGGACTAAAAAATAGTGGATTCATTAATGTTAATACTAAAAATGTATACTTATCCCGTAAACTGACACGTTCCGCATCACTTCGATGAAAGAATTGTTCAACTGATCTGGGAACGTGTAGGTAACTGCAAACATTGGTAACCACACCATCGTCAGTATGATGATCACTAATGCAATATGACAACGCTCGTTTTCTAGAAGCTTCCATGGGAGGATACGGCCATCGTGATGCTGTACGCAGAGCCGAAACTGAACCTAAAATACAATATGGTGCCACTCCTATGTCTGATGTTGTTGTTGGGCGCTCTACTCTTGACGATCCTCGCTCTGCTGCCGCTTCTAGGAAGCCACAACAATGGTCGCCATCCTGACAGTGCGTGGTACTCCACAATACGTCACAACGGGCGTGTGGATACATGTATTGCTGCAAAAAAAGGCTGTTTCCTGTCTCCAAATACGTGATACAGATGTACGATGGTGCACTGTTGGGCGAACTATGTGTGTGTCTTCTCGGGCGCTATTTGCGCGGTGCCGCTGAGATCAAGCATGGCGCTGAGTGTGAGCCTCCTGAACCCACAGTTTTAATATTCGTGTGGGATCGAAACCAGTGCGAGCAGCAATAACTCGGAATGATAAACCGTTGTGTCGATGGGCCACAACCCTACCAGTGTCGAATTCTGACAAGTGCTGCTAGACATTTTTCCTACTTACGCGAGGTATAACGCTATCTTCTCATAAACGAACGACACTCAAATGCTATTTTTGACTGAGAAACCCATTGGTTAGCTAACTAGATCCTGGGATCCCAGATGTGATTCCCGGTGGGGTCGTAGGTCTTCTTCGCTCAGGGACTGGGCGTGTGTGTTGTCACGGTCGTTTCGTCTCGTCGTCGTGAGCGCAAGTCGTCGAAGTGACTTCAAGTAGATTTGCAGTAGGCGACCGTACTACCTCCTGGCCAATAATGCCATACGATCATTTATTTAATTTCCTTACGTAGATAATGTAGATGGCATTGCTCCTATCTGCTTTGTGCTGTTGTATTCAAATGCTATCCATTTCCATGTCGAAGCGTATAGTATACTTTATCTCAATTTGACGTTCGTTGTGTTGCAGTTTTTATATCCAACAGTGTAAATGTAGGATTATAAAACCTGTCTTTCCAGCAGATTAATAAGCCACACAATCTGTGTTTGGCATAACAAGGTAATAAACATATACAACAAATTACGTGAAATTACAACGGGTAGTTGTCTATGACGACGGTGTGGATATAAAAAGCGAGCTGCGTAAGTTGTAAATAAATATTTTTCAGCCGCAGAAATGGCGATACAAATTATGATACAAAGTGGATAAACGCAAAAGGATGCAGCCATTACCTCGCCAACGAATAAAGAACTACGATCGAAAGCAACTGAGCAGCGGGTCGAAATAGAGACCAACAACACGAGTAATGGCGACCTTCAGGCGAGCAGTAAACAGTGATTTTCGGGGCACAGGTGGAGTGTGCTGGAGGCTGTGACCTTGATTTCCGCAGGTGTGGTACTGCGTGGGGCAGGGCAACAAACGCCTCGGAAATTCGAGAGGAAAATTGCTGACTGTGGTCATCATAAGAGTGATACCACGAATGTTCGTCCGCGCTCGTGTTCATGTGTGTGTGTGTGTGTGTGTGTGTGTGTGTGTGTGTGTGTTTGTGTGGGTAGGTGGGTGGGTGGGTGTGTGGGGTCGTGGTGGGTAGGACGCGGAGAGATGTGTGACAACAAAAAGGTGCACACGTGGCTCGGCGCGGCGGAGTGGGTAATGACCGCTTCCTAATGCAGCGGCAGCGGCTGGACTCACCCCACCACAGCACGGGCCGCGACCAGCAGTACACTGGCGAAACGTGGGCCGGGCCGCACGATTTATTGCCTTGCAAGCAGTGCCGCGTGCCAGCACGGCCCGGCCGGCGTGCGTTACATATTTTCTTGTGTACCGCCCCGCTCATGTCGCCGGAGGTCGCCGGAGGGTTTTTCCGCGGGCTCGGTGCTGTTACGTGACCGCAATGTCAAAGCCTGCGTGTAAATGCCGGCCCGCTGCCGCGCCGGAGTGGGAACGCACGTAGTCTGCCGGCGCTACAGCTGTCTCCGCGCCGCGCTCCTCCCTCCTGGGATTTCTTCATCGCGGCCGTCATTTGCAGAGCTCAGATTCCTCAGCTACAGTGTCTCGCTTTCATATTCAGCCACCCTATCCGCCAAAGTTCCTTCAGAATGCAGGATTATTACAAATGACGGACCACAAGTGTGAGCACTGGATCTGTGGAAAGTCTAAGTACTTGTTCATTATCATCATGATCGTCCGGCAGTTATCATCCACTTTTGGACTTCATCTACATCTACATCTACATACATACTCCGCAATCCACCATACGGTGCGTGGCGGAGGGTACCTCGTACCACAAATAGCATCGTCTCTTCCTGTTCCACTCCCAAACAGAACGAGGGAGAAATGACTGCCTATATGCCTCTGTACGAGCCCTAATCTCTCTTACCTTATCTTTGTGGTCTTTCCGCGAAATGTAAGTTGGCGGCAGTAAAATTGTACTGCAGTCAAAAAATGGTTTAAATGGCTCAAGAACGACGACACCTTCCCGCACACCACAGCATCATCAGCAAACACCCGCACATTGCTATACGCCCTATCCAAAAGATCATTTATGTAGATAGAAAACAAGAGCGCATCTACCACACTTCCCTGGGGCACTCCAGATGATACCCTCACCTCCGATGAACATTCACCATCGAGGACTTTTTCCAGAGTGTGAAAGCTGCTTGTGTTGCCTCTATGAACGGCAATAAACATTCATCACAATAACTTTCAAAAGACGCTTCTACACTACTGGCCATTAAAATTGCTACACAACGAAGATAACGTGCTACAGATGCGAAATTTAACCGACAGGAAGAACATGCTGTGATATGCAAATGATTAGCTTTTCAGAGCATTCACACAAGGTGGGCGCCGGTGGCGACACCTACAACGTGCTGACATGAGGAAAGTTTCCAACCGATTTATCATACACAAACAGCAGTTGACCGGCGTTGCCTGGTGACACCATTGTTGTGATTCCTCGTGTAAGGAGGAGAAATGCGTACCATCACGTTTCCGACTTTGATAAAGGTCGGACTGTAGCCTATCGTGACTGCGGTTTATAGTATCGCGACATTGCTGCTAGCGTTGGTCGAGATCCAATGACTGTTAGAACAATATGGAATCGGTAGGTTCAGGACGGTAATACGGAACGCCGTGCTGGATCCCAACGGCCACGTATCACTAGCAGTCGAGATAACAGGCATCTTATCCGCATGGCTGTAACGGATCGTGCAGCCACGTCTCGATCCCTGAGTCAACAGATGGGGACGTTTGCAAGACAACAACCATCTGCACGAACAGTTCGACGAAGTTTGCAGCAGCATGGAGTATCAGCTCGGAGACCATGGCTACGGTTATCCTTGACGCTGCATCACGGACAGCAGCGCCTGCGATGGCGTACTCAACGACGAACCTGGGTGAACGAATGGTAAAACGTCTTTTTTTCGGATAAATCCAGGTTCTGTTTACAGCATCATGATGTTCGCATCCGTGTTTGGCGACATCGTTTGGCGATATCGTTTGGCGACATCGCGGTGATCGCACATTGGAAGCGTGTATTCGTCATCGCCATACTGGCGTATCACCCGGCATGATGGTATGGGGTGCCATAGGTTACACGTCTCGGTCACCTCTTGTTCGCATTGACGGCACTTTGAACAGTGGGCGTTACATTTCAGATGTGTTACGACCCGTGGCTCTACCCTTCATTCGATCCCTGCGAAACCCTACATTTCAGCAGGATAATGCGCGACCGCATGTTGCAGGTCCTATACGGGCCTTTCTGGATACAGAAAATGTTCGACTGCTGCCCTGGCCAGCACATTCTCCACATCTCTCACCAATTGCAAACGTCTGGTCAATGGTGGCCGAGCAACTTCCTTGTCATAATAAGCCAGTCACTACTCTTGATGAACTGTGGTATCGTGTTGAAGCTGAATGGGCAGCTGTACCTGTACACCCCATCCCAGCTCTGTTTGACTCAATGCCCAGGCGTATCAAGGCCGTTATTACGACCAGAGGTGTTTGTTCTGGGTACTGATTTCTCAGGATCTATGCACCCAAATTGGGTGAAAATGTAATCACATGTGAGTTCTAGTATAATGTATTTGTCCAATGAATACCGGTTTATCATCTTCATTTCTTCTTGGTGTAGCAATTTTAATGGCCAGTAGTGTATTACTTCGTCAGGCTTCAGTAGACGCAGTAAATATATGCTAACTCTTTGGACACCAGACACGGACGTTACTTTATTTTCTCCAAGTTGGTCAGAGATTGTAACGATAACCTCCTGTTGCACGGAGTTGCACTTTGGCGTGAGTGGCCACTTTCCAAGTAACCACGAGACAGCCCTTAATCTTTAATTTTTGTATCTTTTGCACATTTAACATCCATTTTTCATTTACATAAGTAGCACTGGCACCACGCGGGGTAGGCGTCGGGGGTTCGAGTCCTCCCTTGGGCATAGGTGTGTGTGTTGTCCTTATCGTAAGTTAGTTTAAGTTGGATTAAGTAGTGTGTAAGCCTAGTGACCGATGACCTCAGCAGTTTGGTCCCATAGAACTTACCACAAATTTCCAATTTCCAATTACACTGGCGCTATATATAAGTTACATACTTTTCGTTTAAGAAGAATTAGAAAACTACAACATTCAGTTTCCTAAAAGACTCCAAGCAACTGATTATTGTTTTGGGGTGTTCCAAGCACACAGATTAATCAACAGTTCATTAATTCTTACTGTCTTGCTGTCGGCGTACTGATTGTACACTGTTTTGCTCATACTGTAATTAATCTTAAGGCCTACTACCATACTCTGCTGAAGTTCTTTTGGATTCAAAGCAAACAAACATGCCATCTTAAAATCGAATGTCGTTGTTTACGTACTTATAACAGGTCCTCATTATCTTCCCCTTTAGTAATCAAACTTATGTCACTCAACGTATGTTGTTCATAACGATATGTTTGAAGGAACTGTTGATGCGATCCCGATAAGCAGAACTGCTGATAAAGATGGCATGAGGATCTAACCTCATTTCAGCGAAAGTCGCTAGGAATGAAATCGCATGCGCATGAGGGCATTATTAGGATGCCTGATTATTGTGCTCATCACGCCCGGCTCATGACCTTTACTGCCCTATTTAAAAATCTACAAACACCGAAATGTGAGACAGTGCACTATCTTGACAGATGAAATCCACATAGCTGTCCTCAGTGTGAGCCAATTTCACTGTGTGTCCTGATACACGTCGTCTGTTCCATGAAGGTAAAGTGTTGTAAACTTTTAACTGTGGAATTACGCAAAAAAAGCAATTTTTTACAAGCCACGAACCTGCAGCACGATAGGCAGGGAATTTCGGTGCCCGGGATTTGCATCTCATAGCTGTTTACTGCGCTACTATACATATTCATTCATCACTAAGGACAGGTTTTTCACGAAGGCCATTCTCTTCCGCATTTTGTTACGCTGCTGTAACAAACTGAAAGTGACTTATTTTGGCCTCCTTCACAGCCCGTAGCGACTGCCAGCGGTAAATTTCTGTTATAGTCTTTTCCGAACCTCTTCTTTTGCTCTATTCCTGATTTCCGTGGGCTACATAAAATACTTACCCTGTTGTGATCAACAGTTTCTCCAGCCACCGTCTGCCAACCCACTGATTTTCCCTTCCAGAGCATCCTGGGGCTGAATTGCGGAACACATGACAGGTGGTAAGTTTTCTCACTTCCTTCAAATGACTTTACGTTGTAACAGAAAGCCACGAACGAAGTGCCATTACAACAAAAGATTTGCCAGTGACGCCCGTCTGTTTCACTAACTGCCTTGCTGTATTGAAAAAAAGCGATGATTTATTCAAAGGATATGGTCTGAGTTTCTCGATGTGACTGTTAAGTTCCAGAATATTACGAATCTAAGAAAAAAAACACGTGCAGCCCATTAGTGAATCACATGAATAACCACGTACCTCGCACTGGGAAATATGTAAGAGAAAGAAAAAAATAAGTATGGAGAAGTATATTTCCAAGTACACTATTTCACAGTTTCACTATTACTGGCAACAAAAGGTACTCCGTCCTCTTGTTCGGCGCTTTTTCATCGCTGAAAATCTCAGGTGTACATGTAGATTCTCCCCTTGTTGCCTCTTAGCTCTGCTGGACTGGCAGAGAAAGTGACAGGAAGTGACAGCCTACATTTAGCCAAGTCTGCCCACGGCGGCCTCTCCTCCAGACTCAAAGTAGGGACGAGATGATCCTCACACGCCTTCGTATCAGTCACTGTCGATGACACACATTTACCTTTGTCGACAAGAAGACCCACAAGATAGCAATGTTTGTGATATAACATTAATGTTTCAACCCCGTGTGTGTTATATGATGACAAGAGGAAAGCAACGAGGGTATAAAAAGCAGACTAGCACAGGCAAAGAGAGCATTCCATGTCAAAAGTCTATCAGAAATGTCTTCCTAAAATCAAAGATAGGCATTACCTTTGGAAGATATTTCTGAGAATGTTTGTCTACAGAGCAGCATTCTACACTACTGGCCATTAAAATTGCTACACAAAGAAGAAATGCCGATGATAAACGGGTATTCATTGGACAAATATATTATACTAGAACTCACATGCGATTACATTTTTACGCAATTCGGGTGCACAGATCCTGAGAAATCAGTACCCAGAACAACCATTTCTGGCCTTAATAACGGCCTTGATACCCCTGGGCATTGAGTCAAACAGAGCTTGGATGGCGTGTACAGGTACAGCTGCCCATGCAGATTCAGTTCATCAAGAGTAGTGACTGGAGTATTGTGACGAGCCAGTTGCTCGGCCACCATTGACCAGACGTTATCAGTTGGTGAGAGATCTGAAGAATGATCTGGCCAGGACAGCAGTCGAACATTTTCTGTACCCCGAAAGGCCCGTACAGGACCTGCAACATGCGGTCGAGCATTGTTGTTGTTGTTGTGGTCTTCAGTTCTGAGACTGGTTTGATGCAGCTCTCCATGCTACTCTATCCTGTGCAAGCTTCTTCATCTCCCAGTACCTACTGCAACCTACATCCTTCTGAATCTTGTTAGTGTATTGATCTCTTGGTCTCCCTCTACGATTTTTACCCTCCACGCTGCCCTCCAATGCTAAATTTGTGATCCCTTGATGCCTTAAAACATGTCCTACCAACCGTTCCCTTCTTCTAGTCAAGTTGTGCCACAAACTTCTCTTCTCCCCAATCCTATTCAATACCTCCTCATTAGTTACGTGATCTACCCATCTTATCTTCAGCATTCTTCTGTAGCACCACATTTCGAAAGCTTCTATTCTCTTCTTGTCCAAACTGGTTATCGTCCATGTTTCACTTCCATACATGGCTACACTCCATACAAATACTTTCAAAAACGACTTCCTGACACTTACTCAATGTTAACAAATTTCTCTTCTTCAGAAACGATTTCCTTGCCATTGCCAGTCTACATTTTATATCCTCTCTACTTCGACCATCATCAGTTATTTTGCTCCCCAAATTGCAAAACTCCTTTACTACTTTAAGTGTCTCATTTCCTAATCTAATCCCCTCAAGCCGGCCGAAGTGGCCATGCGGTTAAAGGCGCTGCAGCCTGGAACCGCAAGACAGCTACGGTCGCAGGTTCGAATCCTGCCTCGGGCATGGATGATTGTGATGTCCTTAGGTTAGTTAGGTTTAACTAGTTCTAAGTTCTAGGGGACTAATGACCTCAGCAGTTGAGTCCCATAGTACTCAGAGCCATTTTGAACCATTAATCCCCTCAGCATCACCAGATTTAATTTGACTACATTCCATTATCGTCGTTTTGCTTTTGTTGATGTTCATCTTATATCCTCCTTTCAAGACACTGTCCATTCCGTTCAACTGCTCTTCCAAGTCCTTTGCTGTCTCTGACAGAATTACAATGTCATCGGCGAACCTCAAAGTTTTTACTTCTTCTCCATGAATTTTAATACCTACTCCGAAGTTTTCTTTTGTTTCCTTTACTGCTTGCTCAATATACAGATTGAATAACATCGGGGAGAGGCTACAACGCTGTCTCACTCCTTTCCCAACCACTGCTTCCCTTTCATGCCCCTCAACTCTTATAACTGCCATCTGGTTTCTGTACAAATTGTAAATAGCCTTTCGCTCCCTGTATTTTACCCCTGCCACCTTCAGAATTTGAAAGAGAGTGTTCCAGTTAACGTTGTCAAAAGCTTTCTCTAAGTCTACAAATGCTAGAAACGTAGGTTTGCCTTTTCTTAATCTTTCTTCTAAGATAAGTCGTAAGATCAGTATTGCCTCACGTGTTCCAACATTTCTACGGAATCCAAACTGATCTTCCCCGAGGTCCGTTTCTACCAGTTTTTCCATTCGTCTGTAAAGAATTCGCGTTAGTATTTTGCAGCTGTGACTTATTAAACTGATAGTTCGGTAATTTTCACATCTGTCAACACCTGCTTTCTTTGGGATTGGAATTATTGTATTCTTCTTGAAGTCTGTGGGTATTGCGCCTCTCTCATACATCTTGCTCACCAGATGGTAGAGTTTTGTCATGACTGGCTCTCCCAAGGCCATCAGTAGTTCTAATGGAATGTTGTCTACTCCCGGGGCCTTGTTTCGACTCAGGTCTTTCAGTGCTCTGTCAAAGTCTTCACGCAGTATCTTATCTCCCATTTCATCTTCATCTACATCCTCTTCCATTTCCATAATATTGTCCTCAAGTACATCGCCCTTGTATAAACCCTCTATATACTCCTTCCACCTTTCTGCATTCCCTTCTTTGCTTAGAACTGGGTTTCCATCTGAGCTCTTGATATTCATACAAGTGGTTTTCTTCTCTCCAAAGGTCTCTTTAATTTTCCTGTAGGCAGTATCTATCTTACCCCTAGTGAGACAAGCCTCTACATCCTTACATTTGTCCTCTAGCCATCCCTGCGTAGCCATTTTGCACTTTCTGTCGATCTCATTTTTGAGACTTTTGTATTCCTTTTTGCCTGCTTCATTTACTGCATTTTTATATTTTCTCTTTTCATCAATTAAATTCAATATTTCTTCTGTTACCCAAGGATTTCTATTAGCCCTCGTCTTTTTACCTACTTGATCCTCTGCTGCCTTCACTGCTTCATCCCTCAGAGCTACCCATTCTTCTTCTACTGTATTTCTTTCCCCCATTCCTGTCAATTGTTCCCTTATGCTCTCCCTGAAACTCTGTACAACCTCTGGTTCTTTCAGTTTATCCAGGTCCCATCTCCTTAAATTCCCACCTTTTTGCAGTTTCTTCAGTTTCAATCTGCAGTTCATAACCAACAGATTGTGGTCAGCATCAACATCTGACCCTAGAAATGTCTAACAATTTAAAACCTGGTTCCTAAATCTCTGTCTTACCATTATATAATCTATCTGATACCTTTTGGTATCTCCAGGATTCTTCCAGGTATACAACCTTCTTTTATGATTCTTGAACCAAGTGTTAGCTATGATTAAGTTATGCTCTGTGCAAAATTCTACAAGGCGGCTTCCTCTTTCATTTATTCCCCCCAATCCATATTCACCTACTATGTTTCCTTCCCTCCCTTTTCCTACTGACGAATTCCAGTCACCCATGACTATTAAATTTTCGTCTCCCTTCACTACCTGAATAATTTCTTTTATCTCGTCATACATTTCATCAATTTCTTCATCATCTGCAGAGCTAGTTGGCATATAAACTTGTACTACTGTAGTAAGCATGGGCTTTGTGTCTATCTTGGCCACAACAATGCGTTCACTATGCTGTTTGTAGTAGCTAACCCGCACTCCTATTTTTTTATTCATTATTAAACCTACTCCTGCATTACCCCTATTTGATTTTGTATTTATAACCCTGTAATCACCTGACCAAAAGTCTTGTTCCTCCTGCCAGCGAACTTCACTAATTCCCACTATATCTAACTTTAACTTATCCATTTCCCTTTTTAAATTTTCTAACCTACCTGCCCGATTAAGGGATCTGACATTCCACGCTCCGATCCGTAGAATGCCAGTTTTCATTCTCCTGATAATGACGTCCTCTTGAGTAGTCCCCGCCCGGAGATCCGAATGGGGGACTATTTTACCTCCGGAATGTTTTACCCAAGAGGACGCCATCGTCATTTAATCATACAGTAAAGCTGCATGTCCTCGGGAAAAATTACGGCTGTAGTTTCCCCTTGCTTTCAGCCGTTCGCAGTACCAGCGCAGCAAGGCCGTTTTGGTTAATGTTACAAGGCCAGATCAGTCAATCATCCAGACTGTTGCCCCTGCAACTACTGAAAAGGCTGCTGCCCCTCTTCAGGAACCACATGTTTGTCTGGCCTCTCAACAGATACCCCTCCGTTGTGGTTGCACCTACGGTACGGCTATCCGTATCGCTGAGGCACGCAAGCCTCCCCACCAACGGCAAGGTCCATGGTTCATGGTCGAGCATTATCCCGCTGAAATGTAGGGTTTCGCAGGGATCGAATGAAGGGTAGAGCCACGGGTCGTAACACATCTGAAATGTAACGCCCACTGTTCAAAGTGCCGTCAATGCGAACAAGAGGTGACCGAGACGTGTAACTAATGGGACCCCATACCATCACGCCGGGTTATACGCCAGTATGGCGATCACGAATATACGCTTCCAATGTGCGTTCACAGCGATGTCGCCAAACACGGATGCGACCGTCATGATTCTATAAACAGAACCTGGATTCATCCGAAAAAATGACGTTTTGCCATTCGTGCATCCAGGTTCGTCGTTGAGTACACAATCGCAGGCGCTCCTGTCTGTGATGCAGCGTCAAGGGTAACCGCAGCCATGGTCTCCGAGCTGATACTCCATGCTGCTGCAAACGTCGTCGAACTGTTCGTGCAGAAGGTTGTTGTCTTGCAATCGTCTCCATCTGTTGACTCAGGGATCGAGACGTGGCTGCACGATCCGTTACAGCCATGCGGATAAGATGCCTGTCGACTGCTAATGATACGAGGTCGTTGGGACCCAGCAAGGCGTTCCGTATTACCCTCCTGAACCCACGGATTCCATATTCTGCTAACAGTCATTGGATCTCAACCAACGCGAGCAGCAGTGTCGCAATACGATAAACCGCAATAGCGATAGGCTACAATCCGACCTTTATCAAAGTCGGAAACGTGATGGTACGCATTTCTCCTTACACGAGGCATCACAACAACACTTCCCAGGCCATGCCAGTGAACTGCTGTTTGTGTATGATAAATCGGTTGGAAACTTTCCTCATGTCAGCACGTTGTAGGTGTCGCCACCGGCGCCAACCTTGTGTGAATGCTCTGACAAGCTAATCATTTGCATATCACAGCATCTTCTTACTGTCGGTTAAATTTCGAGTCTGTAGCACGTCATCTTCGTTGTGTAGCAATTTTAATGGCCAGTAGTCTATGAATGTGATTAACAGATTGTGGAAAACAGAAAAATAAAAAAAATCGAAACGTTTCAGATTTGGTGTAATAGGAGGACATTGAAAACTATGTGGACTTACTAGATATGCAATGAGAAGGCTCTCCATCGAATCGGCCAGGAAAGAAGTACCCTTGGTAATCATTGGCTAGACCGAGGGATAGTGCGATGGGTCATGTATTACGACATTAGGGAATATTTTCCGTCGTATTATAGTTCAAAAAATCTGTGGGAGGACAGAGATTGGATTATAACCAACGAATAATTAAGGCTTTTCAGTGTAACTGCTACTCGGAGATGAAGAGGTTAGCACAGAAGAGGAAATCTTGCGGATCACATCCATACAATACGGAGACTGACGGCAAGGAAGAAAAGATAAAAAAAACTGAGCAGCAGCCTTTGGTCTGTCAACGAACTTACTCTCAACCTTAGGCAACAATGACAAGTAAGCAAGAAAAATGTTAAGATTTTCGGTGGCGTCACAACTCCTTCCTAATATGATTGCGATGACATTTAGGGTGATTCCGGATGGCTAGTTCATTGTGTTACCAGCGCGATCAATCACGATATTTATGTGTTAAAGTGTACTATCAGTACTTTGCATATATGACAACAGCATAGTCAGACATACTGGTAAATGCATGTACAGTATTTTAACGGTTGGGTTTTGTAGATATGTAGTCCTTAATTTCAATGTTAACTATTGTGATTGAGGACGGACGCTAATGATATCATTGGTTAGCGCACAAAGTTTAACACGACCAACCGTGAAGTCCCTGAGCGGTGGGAGAATGTTGTACTAGTAGAAGGAACTAAATTTGATGTCTGTAGATTTACGTCGCGCATAAGCAAGGATAACGAACATTTGCCAGAAAAATATATAGACCACTGTACAGTGTAACAAGGAAAATATCGTAGTCTGGGAATGTGTGTGTACGAATGGTATGGATGAACGATGTTATGAATTATGCCAGTGAAAAATTATTACAGAAAATACTGGAAAACTGGGTGTAAGTCGACGTTCATATTCTAACTAGACAACGACTGGAACCAAAAAGCACTTACTGTCGTAGTCCTGTACTTACGTTACAACTGTCCTAAAGTAGCTGAAATTTTGGACAACTTCTGCATCTCAGATCTGTTGAGAGATTAAGTGGAACTCTAGATAGAAGAATGAAGGGCAAAGACTATTTTCGTTAAGAGAAGTGTCGAAGACGATATCTAAAAAGGAATGGCTTTATATGTTGCGTCACAGTATCATACAGTTGTTTCAAACATAAGTATACGAAAACTGTTTTGAAATCTCTGGTTGTATGAATTGCGGTGTATTAAAGAGACGAAGTATGATAGTTCCTTCCTGATAGATCTCCCTCATTCCACTTCCACCGTCATCTTTTTTGTCAAGTCGTATTAAACACATCGCAAAATTTGCTAACTGAGCTGCAGTACCATTTCAGTTATTTGCCATAATTTTTTTTTTGCTTTTCACGTTTCTTTTCGTTTGTTTGTAATCGTACGTTCCGTCCATGGCTACCTCTTTAGCGAAGCAGCTCTGATGAAGCAGTCTGATGAATAGACTATCTTAACATTCGTCTGGTGTTATTTACGAAAAGTACAAACCTAAATTGTAGACTACGAATGATAGCTGGGACCTCCTGTGCTTGATGGAGATTAAGATAAATGTTTGTCAGATACCTTATTAACACGACCGTAAGCAATTCTGGGATGAACAAATACCTCAGCAGCTACGCTGGACAAAATGGTTGTCGATTACTGTAGGGGTCTATTTCAACATACGGTAGAGGAAAAGGAACTAAAGTAACAGCAAGCTCTTCACATTGTAGCTAATATTTAAACAGAAATAGTCGGCAAATGTTGGAAACCGTTTCAAGACTTTGCAATAGAGAATCGACCACTAAAGTAAAGGTGACATGACGCGTTTGTTGTGAATTAGAGATCCCCAGTTACAAGGCTTAATGAAGCAGTTTTCTCACGTTTTTCCGCTGATACGAGAATTTCCTCGTGCGATACCTTAGACAGTGTTTGCTATACTGTTGCTGGACATTCCAAGGCCTTTCGTTGGTAATATTATACAGGAATCAGAATGGATATAGTTGTGTGCATGTAGATAACGAACAAACTTCCAAGATGACAATTCGCCAACACGCCAGTTATACCGTGAAAAATGTAACAGTTTCGCGACTGTTTTCTTCCTCTAATGGCCTCTCTATGAAGAATAGTGTTCCCTTGTGCTGATACTCTGTTTTTCCGCCATGTGCATTACCAGTATCTCACATAATCATAGTGAATATGGTAAATGTGTAAGTAGTCTGTTCAGGTTTTTTATATTGGTAACGCCACGTAGCGCTCTGTATGAAAATCACTGGCTGTGCTGTGTGCAGTCTGTGGCTAGTTTGCATTGTTGTCTGCTATTGTAGTGTTGGGCAGCTGGATGTTAACAGCGCGTAGCGTTGCGCAGTTGGAGGTGAGCCGCCAGCAGTGGTGGATGTGGGGAGAGAAATGGCGTAGTTTTGAAATTTGTAAGACAGGATGTCATGAACTGCTATATATATTATGACTTTTGAACCCTATTAAGGTAAATACATTGTTTGTTCTCTATCAAAATCTTTAATTTGCTAACTATGCCTATCAGTAGTTAGTGCCTTCCGTAGTTTGAATCTTTTATTTAGCTGGCAGTAGTGGCGCTCGCTGTATTGCAGTAGTTCGAGTAACATAGATTTTTGTGAGGTAAGTGATTTGTGAAAGGTATTGGTTAATGTTAGTCAGGGTCATTCTTTTGTAGGGATTATTGAAAGTCAGATTGTGTTGCGCTAAAAGATATTGTGTGTCAGTTTAAGCACAGTCATGTATAATTGTTCAAGGGGGACGTTTCATAAGTTCATGACATCCTGTCTTACAAATTTCAAAACTCCGCCATTTCTCTCCCCACATCCACCACTGCTGGCGGCTCACCTCCAACTGCGCAACGCTACGCGCTGTTAACATCAAGCTGCCCAACACTACAATGGCAGACAACAATGCAAACTAGCCACAGACTGCACACAGCACAGCCAGTGATTTTGATACAGAGCGCTAGGTGGCGTTACCAATATAAAAAACCTAAACAGCCTACTTGCAAATGACTAAATCATTTGTTAAAACTGGTAAAATTTGTGATTCTACATCACTTAAGTGTGATACGCGCAAGGAATTTCAGAGGAAAATGATTGACGAGGAAATCCCTCTGTAACTATTTCATTACACGGCACTATAGAGCACCGGCCGAGAACAGCCTTCACGAAGCCTGCAACAGCGCCCGGTGAAGGCCGACGTGTTCTTCAAAGGCGTCCGTTACGACCGAACGCAACGCACCTGAATGAAATTTTAATGTCTGTCTCGACCTTGCCGATACCCAATCTTTATGTTACAGCTGAGTGATGCATTCATAACGGACAGCGGCTGCGTCTCGCTGGGAAGCGGAATATGGGCAGGTCACCTCCACGCTCGCTTGCTTGCACTGGGTACTCGCGGCTTATGAATTCTTCAGATGGAAATTACTTTCTGTGCGGTCGGTGAGAGACCGTTAAAGCCTAATATATTATGTGAATACCTTAAATGACTTCCGAGTACACTGAGTGTCTCGTAGTTCGTGTTTCAGTTCATGACAGAAGAGAGTGTGTAGTTACTAGGAGAGTTTCCATGTTCACCTGAGTGAGTTGTAAATTAACATTCAAATTATGCTTTATTTGCTGTAAAATATAGCATATATAGTATTGTGGAAAATGACGTTCCTACAGCCGAAGAGATCTTTGCGGATGAAATTTCATATTGTACTGAGTACTGCTTCTAATGAATCTTCCTAGAAAATTAATCCTTTGTGCCAAATCAGTACTAAAGTAGTCTTTGGCCTCCGGGATCCTAGCTTTGATCCAAAATAATTGAAATTAATTCCATGTTTGATATACACTGAGACTAAATTTGAAATGTACTATGCAGTCAAGTAAACTGATGTGTTCAAAAGCAGTGCGTCGAATTAAACAAGCTCTGAATGTCTCGCGGAAAAATTGTGTACCGGAAAACTTTTATCGTCTTATAAATTTAGTTCTATGGCAAACTCCACGAGAGTGTCTTCGAGCTACGAAATCGAAGACTTAAGTAAATGCAGTGATTAGGAAATACTGTACATCCACTAAACAGATAAGGAATCTCGAGAATTGCTAGCAACATGGGGGTAAGTACAGCCATATTGGGATCCAGTTATTAGACTTTGTTGAAGGAAGAGACCCTTCTCAGAAGTAAGGCTCCCTCTGGATAATACCCGCAAATCTTGCGTCGCACTGGTACTCAGTGACCCCACAGAACGTCGCGTCAGGCGTGTGTGCAGTATGAGGCTGGATAATGCGTATTTGGAGATGAAACATACCACTGTACGGTCTCAGATATGCCTCACCAAACTGAAAAGACAGAGGGCTGGTAATCGGCTCGCCACTTTAGATACTAACAAGGGAACCTCCCCATCGCACCCCCCTCAGATTTAGTCATAAGTTGGCACGGTGGATAGGCCTTGAAAAACTGAACACAGATCAATCGAGAAAACAGGAAGAAGTTGTGTGGAACTATGAAAAAAATAACCAAAATATACAAACTGAGTAGTCCATGCCCAACATATGCAACATCAAGGAGAATGTAACCTCCGGAGCGCCGTGGTCCCGTGGTTAGCGTGAGCAGCTGCGGAACGAGAGGTCCTTGGTTCAAAACTTCCCACGACTGAAAAGTTTAATTATTTTATATAATCAACTTCGCTCTCAAAAATTCCAGTACATGTTCAGATTTACTTGGACATATGCAGAATTTGACGGTCTACACACGGAAATTTTGAAAACGTTAAAAACATATGTTTTGACAGAGCTCAAGGAAAACTGTGCGACTGTGAAACTGTTGCATTCATTTGTTGCAGTTTATGTGACAAACTCTTATGTTTCCATCACTTTTTTGGGAGTGATTATCACATCCACAAGAAAACCTAAATCGGGCAAGGTAGAAGAATCTTTTTACCCAATCGCCAAGTGTACAAGTTAGGTGGGTCGACAACAAATGGTTCAAATGGCTCTGAGCACTATGGGACTTAACATCTGTGGTCATCAGTCCCCTAGAACTTAGAACTACTTAAACCTAACTAACCTAAGGACATCACACACATCCATGCCCGAGGCAGGATTCGAACCTGCGACCATAGCAGTCCCTCGGTTCCGAACTGAGCGCCTAGAACCGCTAGACCACCCTGGCCGGCGGTCGACAACAGATTCCTGTCATGTGACGCACATGCCGTCACCAGTGTCGTATAGAATATATCAGACGTGTTTTCCTGTGGAGTATTCGGTTGACCTACGACATTGCGATCAAATGTTTTCGGTTCCCATTGGAGAGCACGTCCTTTCGTCTACTAATCGCACGGTTTTGCGGTGCGGTCGCAAAACAGACACTAAACTTATTACAGTGAACAGGGACGACAGTGAACGAACGGACAGATCATAACTTTGCGAAAATAAAGAAAATAAACTTTTCACTCGTGGGAAGTCTTGAACCAAGGACCTCTCGTTCCGCAGCTGCTCACACTAACCACAGGACCACGGCGTTCCTGAGCTCACCTTATCCCTGATGTTGCCTATCTTGCACATGGACTACTCAGTTTGTATATTTTCTTATTTTTTCATAGTTCCACACAACTTCTTCCTGTTTGCTCGATTGATCTGTGTTCAGTTTTTCAAGGCCTATCCACATGCCAACTTATAACTAAATCTGAGGGGGGTGCGATGGGGAGGTTCCCGTGTAAGCAACCTATTGTACATCACAATATATTTAGCTTGGCGTAAGGTGCACTTTGCGCAAAGCAATATGCGCATATAGTCCACGGCACTACAATTTTAATAGTGACGGCAAACTATAGACACAAATTGAGGCTTATAAATCTGGACAATATTTTCATATAGACGAGATATCATTCGACCTGCATTAATATCAAAATTGTAATCCTATTATCAGATCTACTCTTTCTCCTGCCGTTCCCACTTACAATGAGTTCCAGTTTACTTGCGCACATTGCGGCTAGCAGATGTGTTGTATGACAAATGTCTTTCTCAAAGTGCGTTAATTTAGGACTGCTCAAAATCAGTAACATGTGACACTCTTAAGCACAGTAGAAGTATTGTGATCTTTAGTACTACCTTAAACGTTCATAGAAAGTGTTCCTTACAATCATTGTTTTTTTACAGCTGTTTATACACATTCCAGGCATATCTACAAAGCTTCCACCAACGCTGTATCACAATATAATTACACGAACGATTGTAAAAATTACGTCACCTATAATTGACCAAATGAATCCAAATTCGAAGTGTGTGTAGAATCAATAAGTGATAAAGCGCGCAGAGAGACGATTCACACATAGCCTCTGGAGCGTTATATATTATGTGATTGCAAGGATCAGTGCTACCCCAAAGCTGAGTTAATAAGAGATACTGGGTGAGGTGACGCAGCGGCTAGGGCACTGGACTCGCATTCAGGAGGAACGGGTTTCAAATCTCCATTGGTCTGTCTAGGTTTAGGTCTTACGTAGCATTCTTACATACTTTTATCTATTATAAATAAAATTTATTTATTATAAGTGAAATGCCTGCATATGACAGGATAATTCCTTCCTCACTTCTCCCGGAGTTTGCACTCCATCTGTACGACCATGTAGCCGACGGGTTGTTAGAACGTATCCTTTCTTTAGAGCCGTGAAAGGGAGAGGAAAAGATAAAACATGTAGCAACACCCCTTTTCGAAGTCAAGCGCGCAATATAAACTTGTTATGAAGTTAGACTGACTGATAACCAAGTGCATGGCTCTGCGGTATCACCTGCGATTTAGGTTCTTCCGGGAAATACTTTGAAAAAAAAAAAATAGTAGTAGTAGGAGAAAGCACAGGAAACAATTTGGACTCCTACCACCAGATAGAAAAGAAAGTAAAGCCCCACCGCTCTGCCCTCGGACGAGCCAATCGGGACATACCGCCCAGTTGGCATCCCGAGGCTAAGTGGACTCGTTTCAGTCCCCCAACCAAGAAAACGTCCCTGGCAGTACCGTGATTTTAAACCGGGTCCTCGACAAGGCAGTCATCTGCACTGATCACTCACCTATGGTTGCGGATGGGGATATGAACTATTATTAGTGTAACTATAGAACGTCATCTCCCAGAGAAAATTCATCACAGCCTAGTGTTTGTTAAAGTGTAGTTGTTGATGTGTATGCGGTGTAGAGTCGATGACTTGCTCGACATATGTTATGTACCAGATATAGTTGCGCAACGACGAGTGATCTTCAGCGCAAAGTCTTAGCCTAGTAGCCTCTCAGGCTACAGCATTTAGCATGCCTTGGGAATCTTCCCCTCAATACAGTTTATACTGCTAAGGGGAAACCAGACCGTCAGCTTTCGTTTTCAAACAAAAGTGAGCAACTTTAACCGATGGAGCTTTACTGACAGTTAAGATCGTGTTTCAAGACATGGACATCGTTCATAATACAGTCAAATGAAGTTAAAATTGCTGCTTGAGATTTTACTTCTATGAACACTCACCGCTTCAGGCTCGGAATTTTCTAACGATTAGTGTTGGAAGATCGACGCTATTCGCAGACAATACTGTACGAAGAGATTTCGGGATTGCAGCAGGTCGTCGTAAACTTCACTCCACGATATTTCAACTGGGCACTTGCCAGTCATGATCAGGTGGGTCATCGAAGACGATACTGCTGTATATAGTGAAGTCACAAGGCCAAAAAATTGTCTCGAAATGCAGAGAACAGTTGCAGGGCAGGCAATGGGCCCTGCACAGTCACAAGTAGCATTTTGCGAGTAAATTGGCGGAAAGTGTGACAGATATTATTTTGGATTATTTACTGAAAAGTGACAATTATAGAATATAAAGTATGAGTACTAAGAATCGCCGGCCGAAGTGGCCGTGCGGTTAAAGGCGCTGCAGTCTGGAACCGCAAGACCGCTACGGTCGCAGGTTCGAATCCTGCCTCGGGCATGGATGTTTGTGATGTCCTTAGGTTAGTTAGGTTTAACTAGTTCTAAGTTCTAGGGGACTAATGACCTCAGCAGTTGAGTCCCATAGTGCTCAGAGCCATTTACTAAGAATCTAAGATGGAACGACAACAGAAACTTAGTTGTAGAAAAAATTGGATGCCAAAGTGATGTAGAGAGTGAACCAAAACTTTGGAGGTTGTTCAGGGATATTTTCTGAGTAATTTGATACACACTATCTAATCAAAAGTATCCGAACACCTACCAGTTTTGACATTAATGGGGGACACGTCCATCATTCGCCTTTATGACGCCTTGAACACTCCTGGGGACACTTTGGGTGAGATGTCTGTGGAGGAATGGCAGTTCATTTTTCCTCAGGAGTCGAAAACAGAGAAGATAGTGATGTTGGACTCTGGGGTCCAGAGTCAAGTCGACGTTCTGATTCGTCCCAAATGTGTTCCACTAGGTTCAGGCTAGAACTCTGGTCAGGAGAGCCCATTTCAGGAACGTTATTGTCCACCAACTTTTGCCCGCAAATGCTGCTTTATGAAGCGGTGCATTGTCGTGCTGATACCGTAAGTTATCGTCTTCGAACCTACTGTATGCCGTACACAATGCTATAGAATGTGTCAATACGGGAACGTTTACCGTTTCCTTAAGCGCAATAAGGGGACCACACAGTAACTACGAGAAACACACCCATACTATAACACCACCTGCTCTGTACTTCACTGTCGGCATTATACATGATGGCAGATAAAGTTATTCAGTAATTCGCCAAATCCAGACACGTCAGTCGGATTGCCACAGATTGTAGCGTGATTCTTCACTACAAACCAATCGTTTTCAGTCATCCACTGCCCATTCTCGGCGCCCTTTACACCACCTCAAGCGTTTCTTAGCACTGACTAGAGAAATGTGTGGCTTATGAGGAACTACTCGACCATTGTGCGAGCGCCGGATCCACGATATTTTCGAACCGGGGCAAAAGCCTGATAGTGGCGCCCCCCTTCTCCTCGACATTTGAGTTAGGATGTCAAAAATTAAAACAAAAGATTTTTTCAAAAATAAGTTCATTTTGTGGCGCACATCTTTCTGAGGAGTTTGATATATAAAATATATATGTACGAGGAAATGTGAGAAATGTTATTTGGTATTAAGTGTGCCGCGCCTCTTTATACGGCATTCTTCTATGGCAGATCAGGCCGGTTTGACATCCTGCCATTTATTTAAAAAAAGACTCAGAATTAATACTGGGTGCGATTATTTGTGAGTGGGAAAATATGAACTCTTCAGAAAATTTGGACTCTTTCTTGCTCATTAGTTAATAACTTTATTTTGTATGACATAAAATTTAATCTAGAAAACGTAAAACCAGTAAAGAAAAGAGAGTCAAACGAGACAGTACACATTTCTTCAAGCCTTAAGTCCCAGCATTTTTACCTCTCTAATCTTGCTACTGATGTACACGGCATGCTTTCCTTTCTGCGAAAGAATCTATTATCCCATCAAAGTTCATCAAATGTCCTGCGATATGGATAATCAAAATATCGTTGTCTAATACTGAAAAAGCTGTTAATACAGGTAGTATCCAAGACTGATGTGGTTTCACGGTTTGATTACGTCTGTTTTGTGACTGTCTGCTAGATAAAACAAAATAAGCCTATCTAATATTGCAGCAAATAAGCGAGCCTGCTTTGGCACAAATGATCATTTTTATGTATCTCATTTACATAAATAACACGAGAGAATATAATTCACGAAGTACCAATATCAAAGTCTATTCGGCCTACTATATGCAAAAAGTTTTTTTAAGAAATAGTTTCACGTTTCATTCATGTGCTCCAGTTTCTCAAACATGAGATCGGAAAGTAGTAATAGTAGGACGAAATTTTTATATAATTTGGAATCGTCATATTGTTCCATATGATTTGTGTGATGTTCCCTTTTCTTCTCCTTCCTCATTCTAACAAGCAATATTGTCATCAGTAATTCTGTAACTATTCCTGTCATTATCAAAACTTATTTCCCGGTTAATTTCACTAACCCTGCAAGAATCACCGGTTCAGTTACCCCACATTTATTCTCCAGTTAGGCATTATTGTGTGTTCGAACAACGCGTTTTACGCGCTATTACGAGAATAAAACTTAAGCGATTGCTAACCACGGACTGTACAACTGGTTCTTAGTAGAGTAGCGATCTGGAAAAAAATTTCTTTCAAAATTTCATTTTCTTGGATACACCGAGAAGTTGATATGTAATGTTTCTTACCTGTCATTCCTTTTAATCGTTTATTTCCACTCCGGTAGTCTGAATTTAAGGATTTCGCTGATAATTATAATAATGCTTACAAGGGAACCGCCCCATCGCACCCCCCTCAGATTTAGTTATACGTTGGCTCAGTGGATAGGCCTTGAAAAACTGAACACAGATCAATCGAGAAAACAGGAAGAAGTTGCGTGGAACTATGAAAAAAATAAGCAAAATATACAAACTGAGTAGCGCATGCGCAAGATAGGCAACATCTAGGGGAATTCGAAGCCCAGAGCGTTGTGGTCCCGCGGTTAGCGTGAGGAGCTGCAGAACGAGATGTCCTTGGTTCAAGTCTCCCCTCGAGTGAAAAGTTTAATTTTTTATTTTCAGACAATTATTATCTGTTCGTCCGATGCGAGGTAACTGCGCCGTAGTATGGGGACGTTGTATGAAAAACATATGTTTTGACAGAGCACAGGGAAAACTGTGCGACTGTGAAACTGTTGCATTCATTTGTTGCAGTTTATGTGACAAACTCTTATGTTTTCATTACTTTTTTGGGAGTGATTATCACATCCACAAGAAAACCTAAGTCGGGCAAGGTAGAAGAATCTTTTTACCCATTCGCCAAGTGTACAAGTTAGGTGGGTCGACAACATATTCCTGTCATGTGACGCACATGCCGTCACCAGTGTCGTATAGAATATATCAGCCGTCTTTTCCAGTGGAGGAATCGGTTGACCTACGACCTTGCGATCAAATGTTTTCGGTTCCCATTGGAGAGGCACGTCCTTTCGTCTACTAGTCGCACGGTTTTGCGGTGCGGTCGCAAAACACAGACACTAAACTTATTACAGTGAACAGAGACGTCAATGAACGAACGGACGGATCATAACTTTGCGAAAATAAAAAAAGTAAATTTTTCACTCGAGTGAAGACTTGAACCCAGGGCCTCTCGTTTCCCAACTCCTCACGCTAACCACGGGACCACGGCGCTCGTGAGGTCACCTTGTCATTGATGTTGCATATCTTGCACGTGGACTACTCAGTTTGTATATTTTGCTTATTTTTTTATAGTTCAACACAACTTCTTCCTGCTTTCTCAATTGATCTGTGTACAGTTTTTCAAGGCCTATCCACTGGGCCAACTTATAACTAAATCTGAGGGGGGTGCGATGGGGAAGTTCCCTTGTTAGTATGCGCACACCGAATCAACCACGCAAACAGCGATTGGCATTAATCCGTTCGGGTTTATTCGGCTCAGCTCGTATAGCCCCGTTCCCTTTATTCTAGGTGCGACGGGGATTCCCCTGGCAGAGTCATCAAGTACACTATGCACGCATTCAAAAATCAACTTATGATTCGTTCAGAAATGAACTTAGAATATGTTCAAAAACCAACAGGAATGCGTTTCAAGATCATATGTGTAATCGATAGACCAACGTGCACTGGATGCTAGGCTCCTTTTTCTTCAAGGATATGAATTTGGCGCTTCCTGAAATTGCTGCCCGGTGCAGATACCCCGGTTCAATTGGCTCGTGAACAACACCGACCGTGTCCGTCGTGTGTCGTTACTGATGACGAGAAATGGTGCATTTATGCTAACGTAAGAGAAAGAAAGAAGGAATTGTTGAGCCCAAACAAAGCAGCATCCACAAAAGATAATGTTATGCATCTGGTGTATCAGCGACGGTGTGATGTACTTCGAGTTGCTTCCCCGAGGTGTAACGATCACTGCTGACGTTTATTGTCAATTACTGAGACGTGTTGCAGGAGTATTCCAAGAAAACCGACCAGGAACACAGCGTGAAGTGATGCTACTCCCCGATAACGCCCGCCGGGATTCTTCTAGACTGACAAAAAACAGTAAATAGGAATTGGATTGTGAAGCCATTCCGCATCCACCTTATTCACGTGATCTTGCTCCCTCAGATTTTCACCTTTCCCGCTCTCTGTTGAATAACCTTCAAGGAATTTCCTTTCCGGATGAAAACGGGATCCGAACAAGGCTTCACGAGTTCTTCGCCTCAAAACCATGTGATTTCTATCTATCTATCTTCTCAGCGATCACAGGCCCTGCAGACCACGCGCTGCATCACCGATCTGCTTCTGCCGATTTCTATCTCTCGCAGCCTCTCTCCACCCTGCGGAAATTCCTAACGCTGCGATGTCCTTCTCTATGTCATCTTTTCACCTTGTACGGGGTCGACCCAATGGTCTTGTTGCCTGGAGAGTTCCTTCAAATGCTTTCTTGGTGATTCTGTTGTTTTTTATTCTGCCCACATGTCCAGCCCATTGCAGTCTCCTACTTTTTAATTTCTGGATGATAGTCGGTTGCTTCATTCACTGATAAATTTCACTGTTCTTTCGAATTCTCCATGCGCCATTCTCCAACACAGGCCCCCAGATTCTTCTCATTACTGTTCTTTCGAAGACATTCAGTTTTTCTCTTTCATTCTTTGTAAGCGTCCAGCTTTCTGAACCGTATAGTACTATGGGGCAGATAATAGTGTTGTATATCTTCATCTTTGTGGTGATTGACAAAGCTTTACTTTTGAGTGTGTTGCTTAGTGAGTACAGACATCTTGATCCTGAGGCTATTCTTTCATTTATATCCATTGTTATGATATTTTTACTGTTGAAACGTGATCCAAGGTATTTAAACTGGACACTTTTCTGGATTTCTAATGCTGGTCAATTTCAAAGTAAGGATTTGGGTTTATGACTCGACCTGTTTCCATATATTCGGTTTTCTCTTGGTTAATCAAAAGCCCGATTTTGCTGGCACTGTGCCTGAGAGATCTGTACTATCTTTCAGTTCTCTTTCAGTTTCACCCAGCAACAGTATATCATCTGCGTAAGCCAGGAGTTTTACTTCACTGTGTTCGAATCAGAGACCATTGCTTAGATGTAAATTGCTCTCCCGAACCACTTTCTCTAATGCAAGGTTGAAGAGGACACATGAAAGAGCGTGTCCCTGTCGTAAGCCTGTTTTAATTGGAAAGGTGGGGGATATGGATCCTCTGAAGTTCACTGCTGTCTGGGAGCCATCCATGCACAATTGTATCATCCTAATGATTTTACTGTGTATACTAAATTCTCGTAATGTATTGTAGAGGCTACTTCTGTGGATGCTGTCGTAGGCTCGCTAGATGTGATTTCTGCAATCGCGAAATCAAAAAATTACCCCAACGGTAGCAGACTTACGTAAATAATGAAGGAGAATACATTACTCGTGACTAAAGTTTCTGTTGAGTATATTTGTTGCGTTTAATAAACATATGGAAAAACTCTACGAACTTATGCACCAACCTGAACACGACATTAGAGACGTTGTGGTTCCTGATGAGGCTTACTGCTGTCAAATGCGCGACTCTCCTACCAACATGAGTCAAACAATATATTACTTCTTAACATCCAGAACTCACAAAAAGATCATTTTTGTAAAAACAGGTGAATTCGACCTAATATCCAGGGTGGTCCATTGGTCGTCACCGGGCCAAATATCTCACGAAATAAGCGCAAACGAAAAAACTACAAAGAACGAAACTCGTCTAGCTTGAAGGGGGAAACCAGATGGCGCTATTGTTAGCCCGCTAGATGGCGCTGCCATAGGTCAAAGAGATATCAACTGCGTTTTTTTAAAAATAGGAACTCCCATTTTTATTGCATATTCGTGTAGTACGTAGAGAAACATGAATGTTTTGGTTGTACCACTTTTTTAGACGAACAGTTGGATGCAGGTAGGTTTTCCAAATTAAAAAACATGTCGTAGGTAAGTTTGAACATTTTATTTCGGTTGTTCCAACGTGCTACATGTACCTTTGTGAACTTATCATTTCTGAGAACGCATGCTGTTACAGCGTGATTACCTGTAAATACCACATTAATGCAATAAATGCTCAAAATGATGTCCGTCAACCTCAGTGCATTTGGCAATACGTATAACGACATTCCTGTCAACAGCGAGTAGTTCGCCTTCCGTAATGATCGTACATGCATTGACAATGCGCTGACGCATGTTGTCAGGCATTGTCGGTGGATCACTGTAGCAAATATCCTTCAACTTACCCCACAGAAAGAAATCCTGGGACGTGAAATCTGGTGAACGTCCGGGCCATGGTATGGTGCTTCGATGACCAATCCACCTGTCATGAAATATGCTATTCAATACCGCTTCAACCGCACGAGAGCTATGTGCCGGACATCCATCATGTGGGAAGTACATCGCCATTCTGTCATGCAGTGAAACATCGGTAGAACGTTACGTAGGAAATCAGCATACATTGAACCATTTAGATTGCCATCGATAAAATGGGGGCCAATTATCCTTCCTCCCATAACGCCGCACCATACATTAACCCGCCAAGGTCGCTGATGTTCCACTCGTCGCAGCCATCGTGGATTTTCCGTTGCCCAATAGTGCATATTATGCCGGTTTACGTTACCGCTGTTAGTGAATGACGTTTCGTCGCTACATAGAACGCGTGCAGAAAATCTGTCATCGTTCCGTAATTTCTCCCGTGCCCAGTGGCAGAACTGTACACGACGTTCAAAGTCGTCGCCATGCAATTCCTGCTGCATAGAAATATGGTACAGGTGCAGTCGATGTTGATGTAGCATTCTCAACACCGAGGTTTTTAAGATTCCCGATGTGTCTGCTACTGATGTGCGGATTAGCCGCGACAGCAGCTAAAACACGTACTTGGGCATCATTTGTTGCAGGACGTGACTGACGTTTCACATGTGGCTGGACACTTCCTGTTTCGCCGTGCGGGATTAGTCGAACGGTCTAGGGTGCTGCAGTCATGGACTGTGCGCCTGGTCCCGGCGGAGGTGCGAGTCCTCCCTCGGACATGGGTGTGTGTGTGTTTGTCCTTAGGATAATTTAGGTTAAGTAGTGTGTAAGCTTAGGGACTGATGACCTTAGCAGTTAAGTCCCTTAAGATTTCACACACATTTGAACATTTTTGAACTTCCTGTTTCCTTAAATAACGTACGTATCTGGCGAACAGTCCGGACACTTGGATGATGTCGTCCAGGATACCGATCAGCATAGATAGCACACACCCGTTGGGCATTTTGTTCACAATAGCCATACATAAACACGATATCGACCTTTTCCGCAATTGGTAAACGGTCCATTTTAACACGGGTAATGTATCACGAAGCAAATACCGTGTGCACTGGCGAAATGTTACGTGATACCACGTACTTATACGTTTTTCACTATTACAGCGCCGTCTATCACAATGCGAAAAAAGTGGTCCAACTAAAACATTCATATTTCTTTACGTACTACACGAATATGTAATAAAATGGGGGTTCCTATTTTAAAAAAGGCAGTTGATATCCGTTTGACCTATGGCAGTGGCATCTAGCGGGCCAACCATAGCGCCATCTGGTTTCCCCCTTCAAGCTAGACGAATTTCGTTCTTTGTAGTTTTTTCGTTTGATGCTTATTTCGTGAGATATTTGGCCCGCTCACTATCAATGGCCGGCTGGAGTGGCCGAGCGGTTCTAGGCGCTACAGTCTGGAACCGCGCGAACGCTATGGTCGCAGTTTCGAATCCCGCCTCGGGCATGGATGTGTGTGATATCCTTAGGTTAGTTAGGTTTAAGTAGTTCTAATTTCTAGGGGACTGATGACCTCAGAAGTTAAGTCCCATAGTGCTCAGAGGCATTTGACCATTTGAACCACTATCAATGGACCACCCTGTATATGCTTCTAAACTGATTGAGAAGGAAGTAGGTTGCAGTAGGTACTGGGAGCTGAAGAAGCTTGCACAGGATACAGTATCATGGAGAGCTGCATCAAACCAGTCCCTGGATTGAAGACCACAACAACAACAACAGTATATGTTTTCCAATATTCGTTATTCGCACAAACCATTTGCGAATGGTGGTGTGGTTGGGGAAAAAGAAATGGTAGTGAGAAACCAGGTACCGTGTCCCGCCACACCGTAAGTACGTATGTAGTTGTAGATGTGGATATTACGTAGTCCGGTATAATAGTCTGGTGCTGTGTGGTTATTCACGGGCGGGAACCGCAGCTGCGCAGTCGGCAGGTCGCCGGCCCGGCTCGGCGCGGCTCGCCCAGTGCAGCGCAGCGCGGTGCAGCGGCGCCGCGTGTCACCGGCGGGCGGCGGCGGCGGCGGCGGCGGCGGCCGGGCGCTCAGCTGGTCCCGCGGCCAGCTGGCTGGAATGTGACCTTGCAGAAGGTCACCGACTCGACTCCGGGCCGGGCCGGTGCCAGCGGCCCCACACCGCCGCTGCCGCCGCCGCCGCCGCTCCACCTCTGCAGCCGACCTTCCGCCTCCTTCCCTACCCCCACACCTGCCTTCCGAAGTAGCATCCAAATCCGTCATGAATACGGTTGTACCGGGTGATCAAAAAGTCAGTATAAATTTGAAAACTGAATAAATCACGGATAGAGAGGAACAAATTGAGACACATGCTTGGAACGACATAGGGTTTTATTAGAACAAAAAAAAAAAAAGTTCAAAAAACGTCCGACAGATGGCGCTTCATCTGATCAGAATAGCAATAATTAGCGTAACACAGTAAGACAGAGCAAAGATGATGTTCTTTACAGGAAATGCACAATATGTCCACCATGATTCCTCAACAATAGCTGTAGTCGAGCAATAATGTTGTGAACAGCACTGTAAAGCATGTCCGGAGTTATGGTGAGGCATTGGCGTCGGATGTTGTATTTCAGCATCCCTAGAGATGTCGGTCGATCACGATACACTTGCGACTTCAGGTAACCCCAAAGCCAACAATCGCACGCACTGAGGTCTGGGGACCTGGGAGGCCAAGCATGACGAAAGTGGCGGTTGAGCACACGATCATCACCAAACGACGCGCGCAAGAGATCTTTCACGCGTCTAGCAATATGGGGTGGAGCGCCATCCGGCATAAACATCGTACGTTCCAGCAGGTGTTTCTGATTCTCTCTCTCATTACAGCTCCTTTTATACACGATTGTCATGCGCAGTCACTGACGTTTTGCTGTCCAGCGCCATCTGTCGGACGTTTTGTGAACTTTTCTTTTTTTTTGTTCTAATAAAACCCCATGTCATTCCAAGCATGTGTGTCAATTTTTACCTGTCTATCTACATTATTCCGTGGTTTATTAAGTTTTCAAATTTATACTGACTTTTTGATCACCCGGTATATCGTCGAATAGGTGCGACTTTTCTTGTTTAACTTGTGAATATACACTAAATTTCGCGAGTTATCTTTCGGTGTGCGACGGAGGGTGCGTCGTGTACCACCCTTTCTACCCTCTTGTGCCATTACCGTTTGGTGAGCGGGAAGAACGATTGTCTGTTGGCCTGTGTGTAAGTGTTTCCTAAATGGTTCAAATGGCTCTGAGCACCGTAGGACTTAACTGCTGAGGTCATCAGTCCCCTAGAACTTAGAACTACTTACACCTAACTAACCTAAGGACATCACGCAGATCCATGCCCGAGGCAGGATTCGAACCTGCGACCGTAGCGGTTGCGCGGTTCCAGACTGTAACGCCTAGAACCGCTCGGTAACCCTGGCCGGCTAAGTGTTTGCTAGTTCAAGAGTTCCCGGAGGGCTGTTCACACTATAGAATACAAATATTTTGCATGAGGATGATATTTGTAGGAAATGCACAGATGACTGTGTAAATTATCTACTCGCTGGTGCACGCAAAACTCGAAGACATATTGAGGTTACCACAAACGGAAAGCTAACTAGAGAAACCCACTTCAGCATCACCTCAACACAATAATTTTCGTTGTTCTTTCATGTCACTTACTTTCTATTTACTTATCAATTTTTACATATTAAGTTACATCATTTCTTGTTTAATTTTTGAATATACACTAAATTTCTCTAGTCATCTTTCAGCAATGACAGGGAAAGCGTTTCTGAAGAATAGAAACTTGGCAACATCGAGTATATATTTAAGTGTCAGCAAGTCATTTCTGAAAGTATTTGTATGGAGTGTAGCCATGTATGGAAGTGAAACAAGGACGATAAATAGTTTGGACAAGAAGAGAATAGAAGCTTTCGAAATGCGGTGCTACAGAAGAATGCTGAAGATTTGATGGGTAGATCTCATAACTAATGAGGAGGTATTGAATAGAATTGGGGAGAAGAGAAATTTGTGGCACAACTTGACTAGAAGAAGGGATCGGTTGGTAGGACAAGTTCTGAGGCATCAGGGGATCACCAATTTAGTATTGGAGGTCAGTGTGGAGGGTAAAATCGTAGAGGGAGACCAAGAGATGAATACACTAAGCAGATTCAGAAGGATGTAGGTTGCAGTAGATACTGGGTGATCAAGAAGCTTACACAGGATACAGTAACATGGGGAGCTGCATCAAACCAGTCTCTGGACTGAATACCACAACAACAACAAGTTACATCTTTAATATTGCATTATCAGGCTTATCAATTAAAAATGTATTACGTACAGAATTCTAAGTGCTACGACTGTACTGAACGAACTCCTTCAGATACAGTAAGGAAACTTTTCAAAATGCAATAAACACCTTGAGGTGACAAATGTCATGGGACATGATATGCACATACACAGGTGACGGTAGTATCTCGTACACAACGTATAAAAGAGCACTGTAGTTGTGGAGTTGTCGTTTGTACTCAGGTGATTCATGTGACAAGTTTTCCGACGTGATTATGGCCGCACGACGGGCAACAGACGTGTAAAGCAGATTGGCAGTCGGAGCTCGACGCATGGGAAATTCCATTTCGGAAATCGTTAGGGAATTCAATATTTCCATATCCACAGTGTCAAGAGTGTGCCGGGAGTGCCACATTTCACACATTACCTCCCACCACTGACAACGCAGCGACCGACGGCCTTCACTTAACTACCTAGAGCAGCAGCGTTTGCGTTGAATTGCCAGGGGTAACAGACAAGCAACACTGCGTGAAATAACCGCAGAAATCAACATGGGATGTACGGCGAATGCATCCGTTGGGATAGTGCGGCGAAATTTTCCGTTAACGGGCTATAGTAACAAAAGACCGACGCGAGTGTCTTTGCAAACAGCACGACATCGGCAGCAGCTCCTTTCCTGCGCTCGTGGACATATCGGTGTAACCCTAAACGATTGGAAAACATTATCCTGGTCCGATGAGTCCCGATTTCAGTTGATAAGAGTTGGTGGTAGGGTTGGAGTGTGGCGCAGACCCCACGAAGCCATGGCTACAAGGTGTCAACAAGGCACCAGCATATGATTACATTGAACTGACTGGGGTTCTCTGGTCCAAAAAAACCGATCATTAGCTGGAAGTGGTTGTGTTCGGCTACTTGGAGACCATTTGCAGCCATTCATGGAATTTTCACCTGGCCACAATTGACGCGACTGGTTTCAAGAACATTTTGGACAATTCGAGCGAATGATTTTGGCCACTCAGATAGCCCGACATGAATGCCATGAATTATACATACTTATTAAGCTGTATCTTTACTATTGCATTATGAGGCTTATGAATTCAAAACTTATCAAGCAGAGAAATTTCAGTGTTAGTATGTACTGAACGAACTGCTTTACACACAGTAAGGAAGCTTTTCACAATGTAATAAATAAATAACATGCAACTTCTTTTCTGATTTTAATTTGGCCTCTCCGTGACGGACGGAAGTTGACTGACTTCGTGCCGCTCGTTGGCAAACTCAGCTGCGTAACGGTATTGTGGGCCATAACATAACAAGCCGTATTGATCCGTGTGCGTTGTGCACACTGGTTGTCAATATTATTTGCAAAAATGAGCGAGAAGTTATATGTACCTCTTCCATCAAGCGAGTCTCAATTACCGTACATGTCCGTTTATTCTATAAGCTATGAACTGGCTGCTAAGGAAAAAGGAGGTGGGGCTTGTCTCAGCAGCCAGAGCGTTAAGAGCTGATCGCTAGCTTCCGCTCCCAACCTCCTCCGCGCAGGGGCCAAGTAAAAGTGTGCGATCACTAAAATGTTCCTGGATTCTTCATGCAACAAGCATGCTCAGAACCGCAACAATGAGACTCTCTGTGATAAACAAATCCTCTGTTACTCACTGCTACCAAAGTTGGACGAACATTTCTATGCCGCTCTCGAGCGTGCTACATGAAACGACGACGAGACGTACTGCTCTTACTGGATCTTGTCTGTGTCCTGTATTAATCCTCCTTTGTATGAGTCGCAGACTGAAGAGAAATATACAGGGTGTTACAAAAAGGTACGGCCAAACTTTCAGGAAACATTCCTCACACACAAATAAAGAAAATAAGTCATGTGGACATGTGTCCGGAAACGCTTACTTTCCATGTTAGAGCTCATTTCATTACTTCTCTTCAAGCCCGCATCTCGTGGTCGTGCGGTAGCGTTCTCGCTTCCTACGCCCGGGTTCCCGGGTTCGATTCCCGGCGGGGTCAGGGATTTTCTCTGCCTCGTGATGGCTGGGTGTTGTGTGATGTCCTTAGGTTAGTTAGGTTTAAGTAGTTCTAAGTTCTAGGGGACTGACGACCATAGATGTTAAGTCCCATTTTGCTGAGAGCCATTTTTGAACTTCTCTTCAAATCGAATTAATCATGGAATGGAAACACACAGCAATAGAACGTACCAGCGTGACTTCAAACACTTTGTTACAGGAAATGTTCAAAATGTCCTCCGTTAGCGAGGATACATGCATCCACCCTCCGTCGCATGGAATCCCTGATGCGCTTGTGCAGCCCTGGAGAATGGCGTATTGTATCACAGCCGTCCACAATACGAGCACGAAGAGTCTCTACATTTGGAACCGGGGTTGCGTAGACAAGAGCTTTCAAATTCCCCCATAAATGAAAGTCAAGAGTGTTGAGGTCATGAGAGCGTGGAGGCCATGGGATTGGTCCGCCTCTACCAATCCATCGGTCACCGAATCTGTTGTTGAGAAGCGTACAAACACTTCGACTGAAATGTGCAGGAGCTCCATCGTCCATGAACCACATGTTGTGTCGTAAAGGCACATGTTCTAGCAGCAAAGGTAGGGTATCCCGTATGAAATCATGATAACGTGCTCCATTGGGCGTAGGTGATGAACACTAACCTGTTGATGCTACGTACTGATGTGCTTGATGCTAGTACTGTAGAGCAGAGTCGCATGTCAACACAAGCACCGAAGTCAACATTACCTTCCTTCAATTGGGCCAACTGGAGGTGAATCGAGGAAGTACAGTACCTGCTGACGAAACTAAAATGAGCTCTAACATGGAAATTAAGCGTTTCCGGACGCATGTCCGCGTAACATCTTTTCTTTATTTGTGTGTGAGGAATGTTTCCTGAAAGTTTGGCCGTACCTTTTTGTAACACCCTGTGTAAGAATAGATCGATCGAGGGTTTTATAATCTACCTCCTACAAGAAAGAATTCATTCCCTTTGAATTATTCTTGTCTAGCTTTTGCCTTTCAAATAATTAGTTGAATGTGATCATTGTACCATAAATGGCTCCGGACTTATATCCCTTGGACTGTTTCCAGAGTTTGATTGTCATGAAATCAAATACCAATGAATGCTGACGTCTATCACGAGCATTAAGTTACATTTCTCTAGGTCGAGAGTGAATTTCTGGTCACTTTCGCGATTGAATGCTGCCTGGCGGAGTTGGGGGGACGTGAAAATGGACATTTAGGAGTTGTAGAGGGGACACAGTAGATAACATTTTGATACTAATCCCATGTCCGCAAACGTAAAAAATAAGTTTGAAGATTGGATCAGTTTCAAGTCTCCCGCTTCACGCTGCGGTACATAATAGTAGAGCTCACATGTGTCGAGAACGTTTTCCGTATCTCCGTCCACCGCATCGCATTTTCATCTGCCTTCAAAAACTTCCTCGCTTTTGCGGCTAAATCCACCATGTTAATCTGCAGGCGGAGCTTAAGTGACTGGAGAACCACTCTCTGGTTGAGTCAATCATCGGCTGCTCAGAGAAGGACCCTGGCGGAGAAATAATTTTGTACTGCCTGCTTCCTAAAACGAAGACCCGTGTTTTCTCATTTTTCATTCATGACATCCTTTCGATTGGCTGAACTAGAGATATTCCGAGCACCAGCAAATAAAAAGATGCCTTAAGAAGAAGCATGGCCCCCTCCCCGACTCTTCTTTCAGGCGGTTAACCATAACATGCTCCCTAACACTTAGTGGTGGAAAAACTATGTCCTGCTCTCTTTCTGTCTCTGTCTATGGTCAGTGACGTGGGATCTCGGGAGCACATTCTGGTTTCTCTCTGTAACCTCTAAATAATTTATGTTAGCCAGTCCTGCTGTTCTTACGTTGTGTTGAACATTTGCTTTTTGCCTGAGCTTGGTGGCACCTTCAAAGGTGGCCTATCTTCCCGGCTCTCACTCCACCTTCTGATATTATACACTCCTGGAAATGGAAAAAAGAACACATTGACACCGGTGTGTCAGACCCACCATACTTGCTCCGGACACTGCGAGAGGGCTGTACAAGCAATGATCACACGCACGGCACAGCGGACACACCAGGAACCGCGGTGTTGGCCGTCGAATGGCGCTAGCTACGCAGCATTTGTGCACCGCCGCCGTCAGTGTCAGCCAGTTTGCCGTGGCATACGGAGCTCCATCGCAGTCTTTAACACTGGTAGCATGCCGCGACAGCGTGGACGTGAACCGTATGTGCAGTTGACGGACTTGGAGCGAGGGCGTATAGTGGGCATGCGGGAGGCCGGGTGGACGTACCGCCGAATTGCTCAACACGTGGAGCGTGAGGTCTCCACAGTACATCGATGTTGTCGCCAGTGGTCGGCGGAAGGTGCACGTGCCCGTCGACCTGGGACCGGACCGCAGCGACGCACGGATGCACGCCAAGACCGTAGGATTCTACGCAGTGCCGTAGGGGACCGCACCGCCACTTCCCAGCAAATTAGGGACACTGTTGCTCCTGGGGTATCGGCGAGGACCATTCGCAACCGTCTCCATGAAGCTGGGCTACGGTCCCGCACACCGTTAGGCCGTCTTCCGCTCACGCCCCAACATCGTGCAGCCCGCCTCCAGTGGTGTCGCGACAGGCGTGAATGGAGGGACGAATGGAGACGTGTCGTCTTCAGCGATGAGAGTCGCTTCTGCCTTGGTGCCAATGATGGTCGTATGCGTGTTTGGCGCCGTGCAGGTGAGCGGCACAATCAGGACTGCATACGACCGAGGCACACAGGGCCAACACCCGGCATCATGGTGTGGGGAGCGATCTCCTACACTTGCCGTACACCACTGGTGATCGTCGAGGGGACACTGAATAGTGCACGGTACATCCAAACCGTCATCGAACCCATCGTTCTACCATTCCTAGACCGGCAAGGGAACTTGCTGTTCCAACAGGACAATGCACGTCCGCATGTATCCCGTGTCACCCAACGTGCTCTAGAAGGTGTAAGTCAACTACCCTGGCCAGCAAGATCTCCGGATCTGTCCCCCATTGAGCATGTTTGGGACTGGATGAAGCGTCGTCTCACGCGGTCTGCACGTCCGGCACGAACGCTGGTCCAACTGAGGCGCCAGGTGGAAATGGCATGGCAAGCCGTTCCACAGGACTACATCCAGCATCTCTACGATCGTCTCGATGGGAGAATAGCAGCCTGCATTGTTGCGAAAGGTGGATATACACTGTACTAGTGCCGACATTGTGCATGCTCTGTTGCCTGTGTCTATGTGCCTGTGGTTCTGTCAGTGTGATCATGTGATGTATCTGACCCCAGGAATGTGTCAATAAAGTTTCCCCTTCCTGGGACAATGAATTCACGGTGTTCTTATTTCAATTTCCAGGAGTGTATATTTTACACAGAGTATTTCAAAGAAGCTCTGCTTTCTACGTTTTGTTCGTGAAAGCGTTCTTCTAGGCTATGACAAAAACAGCACTTTTCCTCCTTCCACATTAAAATTACTAAAAACAGACTCTAGCAGTGGCCCTGTACTATGGGAGATCGTATCTGCATTGTGGCATCTGGTGAATGGCACCCAGGCTGACCCCTCAAAGCAACAGCTGGCTGAGCAGTTGGCACTGACCTCTACCATTGCTGGTGAGTCCTTCCAAGAATTATGCAGGGGGTGGCCGCCTCTGTCCAGCAAATGCGACCTACTGTTCACCCGTGAGAATGCAGCCCAGCTCAGTATGCCTTCATAGTGGCCTCTTATTTAAGTGAAACATGAAGTTCTGTTCTACATTGCCGGCCGCGGTGGTCTCGCGGTTATAGGCGCGCAGTCCGGAACCGTGCGACTGCTACGGTCGCAGGTTCGAATCCTGCCTCGGGCATGGATGTGTGTGATGTCCTTAGGTTAGTTAGGTTTAAGTAGTTCTAAGATCTAGGGGACTAATGACCAGAGCAGTTGAGTCCCATAGTGCTCAGAGCCATTTGAACCATTTGAAGTTCTACATTGGTCAAGTACTAGCACTCAGTGCTACTGATACACATCACATTTATCATTGGGGATTAATTATTCCAATTCGATTGCCCTTTTTAACACTGGTTTTATATAAGTTACTGACAGTTTCGGCAAAAATGGTCACGAAATGAAGTGTGGAAATCATTACCGATATAACTGTCAAACACTTGAAGCAAATAAAGACTCGTTTTTCCAGGCCGGTAGCTGAAGATGAAACTAGGGCTCTTTAATGATAAGAATCGAAAAAGTAGTATCTGCAGCGGTGTCACACCACTTCCCAGTTTTAAGTGCCAGCAACTGATACAGAAAGCGATCTGCTCATGTAGCTTGCAAGATAGGGAACTGGGTCATTTGGATCCAAACGTTGGACCTTGTAGGACAGACGTAACACAATGAAAGTAACAGTGAATCAAAACGTAATATTCTGGTTCTTGGTATTACAAAGGTATCTTTCTCCTTTATTTTCTGGAACACCAACGTACCTTCAACAGACAGTCTTACAATAAGACATTCCAATTGTTTAGTGAGGCTATTATGAGGAAGAATAAGGTTAATGTTGTCGAAATTCTCCATTACAATCCGCGACCACTCTTCTTCGTTAATAATTGAGGTAGTTGGTGCACTAAGCATGTCTGTGGTCTCCTAACCATTCTACTGCCCAGATCTGACAACCGCAAACTTCTGTTTGACAAAATAAAGGGTAGTCTTTGCGGGAATACACATCAATAAACACACACAAGGTATGAGCGTCTTTGCAAGTAGCAGTGACGACTGCACATACCTGACTTTTATCGAAGAGCGTGATAGAACTATGTTCTGTAATGGCGTAAATACAACTCTTTTACTGAAGACTGAGTTGGGTGGCAACTTTTTATATAGAACGTGTACTTAGATGTTCAGTCTGAAAGATGTAAACTGGTTAACAAAGAAGTCAAAAGTATCTCGGCATTACTTTCAGCACAGCCCTCGCAGTATCGACCTGTACCACCAGCAGAAACGAAGTTAGGCTATATCGCTACACACGCTATGGTGCTTAACGTAGAATAGTATGTATTCCAATACTGTTTTCACCTGTGTTAGTGGGAAATTCTGTACCTATATTTCTTTGTTCAGCCGACAGTTGATACATTTCACACGCGACAAATTACAGATGGATAACTAAGGAATACTTGACCTAAACCGGTTTAGCGTGTACTGTGTTAGCAGAGTGCTACTGATGAGCCTCTTCATCCTCAGGAGCGTTCTTCGGACTACTGAGAAGAATATTGACACGTAAGAGGCAAGCATTCTAAACTTGTCCCTCCTATGGTCATTGAAGCGCAACGAGGTATTCCCGTTTTCCGCTTTAAACAGACGGGGCATACGCCGTGGCCTGGTGTGGCATTCGCCTGAGTGGCAGGTCGTCCGTGCAGCCACCTCGGCAGTGATAAGATCGTACCTGTCGGCGCACGCGTGTTCCGCACAATTGCTGGACGTCGGCCAGCGCGTTTGTTCCTCGACGGTATCTCCAACGTCGACTGCGGCTATGAGCGCCATTGTACGGGGCTGCCTTCGTTACTGGCATATAGCCTCAATTAACGAGCCACTCACTGCGCCAGCAACCCTTCCTCTAACAGATAATGGGCACCTTAAGGTCCAGTACGTTTTGTCCTCCGATGGCAGTCGCTCGCTTCATCATCCCACAATTTTCTTTTGTCGACGTATTGTCGTTATTTACTGGCAGCCCCCATGGCTGTCACTTCATATTACAGAAAGAGGACAGACGTAATGTGGCATCTCAAAAAGTCAACACCATCCAACAGTTCGACAGGGTGCAGACGTATCACAGTCGTTCGTACATATCCAGTAAAAGCTAACTTCTCTTTTTGTAGTAAGAAAGGATTACCGTCTACATTGGATATGGCAGCGCGTATTCACACTATGATAATTCCCATCACCAAGACCATCTAGACTTACATCATTCCTCGATCCATGAGACCTTGTATATGTACGGGACAGGGTTAGCATCCACCGTGGATGGCAAACTATAGTCACTCGTTACTAACAACTGTCACATTCATGTATGAACCAATCGACAAGTGTCGGTGCCTTAGGGCGTACTGGACTTAATAGAAATGTAATTGGACGGTTTTTCAACGCAGCAATGCAGTATCCGTCTGGTACTGGAGTAGAAGTCCGCACTGAATCACGTAAAGTTAATTATCTCTAGAAACAGTGGCCCACATGAGCTTGAAAAGTTGCAAATTGCATCATATCCGACCGTGTAAGTATTCGGAGGAGCAAGTATCCAATTAGGATTTTAGTTGTCTCATCCAGGAAACTATAGAGATTTTGGGACAACTACGAGGCCGAAATGTCGCAAGAGCCGCTCCTGAAGGAGTTTATAAGAGTCCCATGAGCTGTACGTTTTCGATTTTGACTGCTGTCTGGACATCAGTTTGACTGCTGTCTTGGTTAAGTTTACCCTAATTCACATAAACTGAGCTGCAGAGGAAATTCACAGTACGCTCCCTATATTGTGGCCGAGACTGCTAAGCTCACATAAAAGTGAGAACTGTTCTGATGAGTTCGGATCTCTTCCCAATATCATGTAGCCGCAAATAATAATATAAGAATTCCTGGTAGGAGGAAGCACTTTCTAGAGAAGTCCTAATAGTGGGCAAAATGGATTAATAACGCGAGAATACTCACGTTTAGTGGCTCAGTGGAAAAGCACCACACTACAAATTCAGAAATCTCAGGTCAGTCCTAGGTTCAAAAATTGTTCAAATGGCTCTGAGCACTATGGGACTTAACATCTGAGGTCATCAGTCCCCTAGAACTTAGAACTACTTAAACCTAACTAACGTAAGGACATCACACACATCCATGCCCGAGGCAGGATTCGAACCTGCGACCGTAGCAATCGCGCGGTTCCGGGCTACAGCGCCTAGAAACGCACGGCCACCGCGGCCGGCGTCAGTCCTAGGGTTTTTCGTTCATTGAACGCCATCTCCAGCTACAGGAGATGGACTAAAATACAGAAATACGAAAAACATTACCATGCCTAATAGGGTGTAGGGTGGCAATCTAAACAGCTTCCAGACCTCTTGGAATGGATAAATACAGGTCCGGTATGGTTTTCAAGGGAATCTTATACCATTCTTCCTGCAAAATAGGAGCAAATCCAGGTAACGATGATGGAGGTGAGTAGCTGTCACGCACCATTCTCGCCGAAGCAGACAGCAAAGACACAATAATATAGAGGTGGTCAGGGGAGATGCGACAGTTCATCCGTATGCTCACAAAACCAATGCTGGATTGTGCGAACTGTGTGAACAGGGGTCTTGTCGCCTCTGAGCACAGCATCACCACTGGGGAACAAAATGGCCGCATGATTCTTGGCAGTAATGTGAACTTGTAGAGTAACCACGGAGCTCGTGGGATACCACGACGTGGCTGCCCAGTCGTCACTGAACCCCCGCCGTGTTTCACTCTTGATAGCACGCAGTCTGTAACGCAAGGTTGGAACGGCGTTGTCGCGGCCAGAAGTTTGAAACAGTGTTAAACAAGACCAAATAACTTTCTTCCACTGATCCGAAGTTCAGATTTTGTAGCTTAGCCACCACGCTTTTCTATTACGGGGGCTTGAATTACCGATGAATCTCGAAATTCCAGTTTGCCCTGTAGTTCCCTGCTTATAGAGTTTACCTCGTGTTGTTTTGGTGCTGACAGGACCCACGAGTACGACATTCATTTGTGCAATGACTTTTTCAGTCGTCATCCACCTATATCTCATCACAGCCTTGTTCAATAATCGTCTGTTGTAAGTAGGCGGTTAGGTTTTTATGTTGGTAACGCCACGTAGCGCTCTGTGAAAATCACTGACTGTGCTGTGTGCAGTCTGTGGCTGATATGCATTGTTGGAATATTCGCTTGTGTAGTGTTGGGCAGTTGGATGTGAACAGTGCGTAGCGTTGGGCAGTTGGAGGTGAGGCGCCAGCAGTGGTGGATGTGGAGAGACAGATGGCAGAGTTTTGAGAGGTTGATATAAGTGGACGATCTGGATGTGTGTCCGCCAGAAAAAGGAAATTCGTAAAGATGGAGGTCATATATATATATATATATATATATATGACTTTTGAACATTATTAAGGTAAATACTTTGTTTGTCCTCTATCAAAATCTTTCATTTGCTAATTATGTCTATCAATAGTTAGTGCCTTCAGTAGTTAGAATCTTTTATTTAGCTGGCAGTACTGGCGCTCGCTGTATTGCAGTAGTTAGAGTAACGAAGATTTTTGTGAGGTAAGTGATTCATGAAAGGGATAGGTTATTGTTTGTCAGGGCCATTCTTTTGTAGGGATTATTGAAAGTCAGATTGCGTTGCGCTAAAAATATTGTGTGTCAGTTTAGTGATGATCAGAATAAGTAAAGAGAGAAGTGTTTGAGTACGTTCAGTTTTGCTCAGCTGTATGAAAGTCAAATAACGTAAGAGGTTTTCCAGCACTGTCATTTTATTTTTTTCTAAGGGGACGTTTCACTGTCACGATCACTCAACACACACATTCGTCCTTGTTATGACTTAGCGGATGATGTTTATCAGTTTTCCGTGTGTGCGGTCCAAATATTCGATATGGTGCCTCATGAAACACCAAACACTTCGAACCTTAGCCTACCTTGGTTACAGAAGCAACCACCAAACGAACACCACAATTTGTCCACTTTCTAATTCACGTAGGTCCGACATAACGCACTCGCAGCTCCACAGAACACTATTCTAACGCCGACACACACTTGAAATATACTGAGGGCATTGCATAGGTGCCACCGGTGTGGTCGAGCGGTTCTAGGCCCTCGAGTCTGGAACCGCGCGAACGCTACGGTCGCAGGTTCGAATCCTGCCTCGGGCATGGATGTGTGTGATGTCCTTAGGTTAAGTTAGGTTTAAGTAGTACTAAGTTCTAGGGGACTGATGACGTCAGAAGTTAAGTTCCATAGTGCTCAGAGCCATTTGAACCATTGCATAGGTGCCGTTCGTGGTCAAATACAGCAGCGCCGCCTGCAGGGTTAGATAGCATCAGCAGTGATGTTCAAGCACGCATTTCTCATGCTACTTTCTGTTTTCGTCCAGACCTGGACTCGCGATCTGCCGAAAGACCTCTGCCTAGCGAGCAAGTGCAAGCTCACAAAACCGCAAAACTCACCTATATAAAGGGAAAATGATTGATTGGAATTCTGTTCGCACACATGGGAACACACTCTGAGAATTCTCTTAAGCTTTCTGTAGTGGAAAATTAACTTCGTTGGTCATGAAGAATAACTACTTTTAATTTTCTAAGTGTTAAACACTTCAGGACACAATTTCTGCCCCAGAACGCTGATGGTTTACCACCTGCATTCGATAAGGGCTGCCAGACGATGTAGTGATTTAATGAGCTCCGAATCGCTTCGCGCGATCGTTATAACATTCAGGCGTTATTGGCAATGCGCCTCAGGAGCGATTACAGGCATGTAATTGGCCACGTCCTGCTCCCTCGGTTAGCACTAGTGTGCAATGTTTTTCCTGGCAGTGCATCTAAAAAAATTTTTCAGAACAAAAACAGTCTTGGCCGCGAAATTATTTAATGTCAATGACGTTTCTCCCTTTTGGGGCATCATCAGATTGTCTAAAAAACAAGAAACAGACAGATGTGGGGAAATATGGCCCCCTGGGAAAATCGTTTGCCCTTGAAAATCGTCTTGGAGGCCCTGAGCACAACCCATTTAGAAGGATAGCAGGAAGGTCAGCCCATCATCTCCAGATTTTGTATGGTGGTGTGCTCTCCTAACCTTACATATTCCGTCCTGACAGCCGTATTCTGCGCATCAAGACGCTTCATTCGAGCCCAAACTCGATAAGGTAGAGTCAATTTTGTATGAATTCATGTAAGCGATATGCAAATCAAATAAGTAAATCGCAAGTGCGCACCAAGGTTGAAAAAGTCGATGCTGGCGTACACAACATGACGGCCACAGGAATTTTCGTTCTAGGGAGGCAGCCGGCCTGCTGGGAGGCCTGTCCCTTCAGAGGGGTGGGTTGGTGCACATCTACTTCGGCCAGAACGACCACCCAGAGAGAGAACAGCTTTTGCCAGATTGAAGGGATAGAGACACTCGTGTTCAATTTAAAAGCAAATTCCGCTACATTGTGTGGGAGCGCCCAGAAGACGCATTTTTTCATGGACCAACTGCGTAGTTACGGAGTTATCACAGGAGGACAGTATATGCCTAATGGAGATGCTACATAGTTCCGCATTGGTCGACTTAAACGAAACGTCATTCTCCTGTTTAAAAGAGCAACGCTGATTGGCGGAATATTTCTGATGCAAAGAGCCAGAGGAGTAAGGGAAAACAGTGAATGATATACCCTTGCAACTTTTCCAGAAAAAGGGGCCGTTCCATTGTCACTCTTGGAGCAGGAACATGTAACGAGAGCGAGTGCGCTCGTACGTGTACGCAAAGAGCAAGGAACAAAGTCTCTCCTCAGTACTTCACTGGGAGAGCACCTCTGTCGCTAGCGAATTGGAGTGATACTCTATATTGAGTTGCTCGTGATTAAGCGTTGTTCACTGTGTTGGCCGCCACACTTATTGTGCGGTGTTAGCCTAGGGGCGGATAGGAGTCCTTGAATTCATCAAGGTGTAGGGAGAGTTTGATTGGCGAAGGTCAATCTAGATAGAATGAGATAGTTGTGTTATCTGTCAGCAGTGAGCGACGCAGGCAGCAGTCGTCGCAGCTCACGGTATTGTCCGCTACAGCGTATGCAAGCCCCATGTCCTCCATAACAGTACACTCCTCTACACTTCTCACGTGACAGCCTTGACCGTACCTAGACAAGTTGTGTAGGCGCGGCTCTCTGCCTTTCTGCTGAGTAAATAACATTCTGAAAGAAAAGGGAGGAAAGAACCTTTCCATACTTTGTAAAATAATAGCATTAATAGCATTCCTATCCATAAGAGGTAATCTACTGTTCCGGAAAGAACCCAGAATTTATTAATTTATAAGAAAAAGTTTGACTTGATTTCTCAGAATTTTTTTTGCGATAAATAATATTTTTCGTTCGTTTAATGCTTTTCTTACACTAACTACCAATACTCCAGTACCCAAGAATCCCACTAGTTACGTGAGAATATAGAACATTTTGTGTCTTTTCCTTAAAGTGGACGACTTCAGAAGATATTTGTTGCTGAATGTTTTTCAAGCAGTTCATTGAACGCCATCTCCAGCTACAGGAGATGGACTAAAATACAGAAATACGAAAAACATTACCATGCCTAATAGGATGTAGGGTGGCAATCAAAACAGCTTCCAGACCTCTTGGAATGGATAAATACAGGTCCGGTATGGTTTTCAAGGGAATCTTATACCATTCTTCCTGCAAAATAGGAGCAAATCCAGGTAACGATGATGGAGGTGAGTAGCTGTCACGCACCATTCTCGCCGAAGCAGACAGCAAAGACACAATAATATAGAGGTGGTCAGGGGAGATGCGACAGTTCATCCGTATGCTCACAAAACCAATGCTGGATTGTGCGAACTGTGTGAACAGGGGTCTTGTCGCCTCTGAGCACAGCATCACCACTGGGGAACAAAATGGCCGCATGATTCTTGGCAGTAATGTGAACTTGTAGAGTAACCACGGAGCTCGTGGGATACCACGACGTGGCTGCCCAGTCGTCACTGAACCCCCGCCGTGTTTCACTCTTGATAGCACGCAGTCTGTAACGCAAGGTTGGAACGGCGTTGTCGCGGCCAGAAGTTTGAAACAGTGTTAAACAAGACCAAATAACTTTCTTCCACTGATCCGAAGTTCAGATTTTGTAGCTTAGCCACCACGCTTTTCTATTACGGGGGCTTGAATTACCGATGAATCTCGAAATTCCAGTTTGCCCTGTAGTTCCCTGCTTATAGAGTTTACCTCGTGTTGTTTTGGTGCTGACAGGACCCACGAGTACGACATTCATTTGTGCAATGACTTTTTCAGTCGTCATCCACCTATATCTCATCACAGCCTTGTTCAATAATCGTCTGTTGTAAGTAGGCGGTTAGGTTTTTATGTTGGTAACGCCACGTAGCGCTCTGTGAAAATCACTGACTGTGCTGTGTGCAGTCTGTGGCTGATATGCATTGTTGGAATATTCGCTTGTGTAGTGTTGGGCAGTTGGATGTGAACAGTGCGTAGCGTTGGGCAGTTGGAGGTGAGGCGCCAGCAGTGGTGGATGTGGAGAGACAGATGGCAGAGTTTTGAGAGGTTGATATAAGTGGACGATCTGGATGTGTGTCCGCCAGAAAAAGGAAATTCGTAAAGATGGAGGTCATATATATATATATATATATATATATATATATGACTTTTGAACATTATTAAGGTAAATACTTTGTTTGTCCTCTATCAAAATCTTTCATTTGCTAATTATGTCTATCAATAGTTAGTGCCTTCAGTAGTTAGAATCTTTTATTTAGCTGGCAGTACTGGCGCTCGCTGTATTGCAGTAGTTAGAGTAACGAAGATTTTTGTGAGGTAAGTGATTCATGAAAGGGATAGGTTATTGTTTGTCAGGGCCATTCTTTTGTAGGGATTATTGAAAGTCAGATTGCGTTGCGCTAAAAATATTGTGTGTCAGTTTAGTGATGATCAGAATAAGTAAAGAGAGAAGTGTTTGAGTACGTTCAGTTTTGCTCAGCTGTATGAAAGTCAAATAACGTAAGAGGTTTTCCAGCACTGTCATTTTATTTTTTTCTAAGGGGACGTTTCACTGTCACGATCACTCAACACACACATTCGTCCTTGTTATGACTTAGCGGATGATGTTTATCAGTTTTCCGTGTGTGCGGTCCAAATATTCGATATGGTGCCTCATGAAACACCAAACACTTCGAACCTTAGCCTACCTTGGTTACAGAAGCAACCACCAAACGAACACCACAATTTGTCCACTTTCTAATTCACGTAGGTCCGACATAACGCACTCGCAGCTCCACAGAACACTATTCTAACGCCGACACACACTTGAAATATACTGAGGGCATTGCATAGGTGCCACCGGTGTGGTCGAGCGGTTCTAGGCCCTCGAGTCTGGAACCGCGCGAACGCTACGGTCGCAGGTTCGAATCCTGCCTCGGGCATGGATGTGTGTGATGTCCTTAGGTTAAGTTAGGTTTAAGTAGTACTAAGTTCTAGGGGACTGATGACGTCAGAAGTTAAGTTCCATAGTGCTCAGAGCCATTTGAACCATTGCATAGGTGCCGTTCGTGGTCAAATACAGCAGCGCCGCCTGCAGGGTTAGATAGCATCAGCAGTGATGTTCAAGCACGCATTTCTCATGCTACTTTCTGTTTTCGTCCAGACCTGGACTCGCGATCTGCCGAAAGACCTCTGCCTAGCGAGCAAGTGCAAGCTCACAAAACCGCAAAACTCACCTATATAAAGGGAAAATGATTGATTGGAATTCTGTTCGCACACATGGGAACACACTCTGAGAATTCTCTTAAGCTTTCTGTAGTGGAAAATTAACTTCGTTGGTCATGAAGAATAACTACTTTTAATTTTCTAAGTGTTAAACACTTCAGGACACAATTTCTGCCCCAGAACGCTGATGGTTTACCACCTGCATTCGATAAGGGCTGCCAGACGATGTAGTGATTTAATGAGCTCCGAATCGCTTCGCGCGATCGTTATAACATTCAGGCGTTATTGGCAATGCGCCTCAGGAGCGATTACAGGCATGTAATTGGCCACGTCCTGCTCCCTCGGTTAGCACTAGTGTGCAATGTTTTTCCTGGCAGTGCATCTAAAAAAATTTTTCAGAACAAAAACAGTCTTGGCCGCGAAATTATTTAATGTCAATGACGTTTCTCCCTTTTGGGGCATCATCAGATTGTCTAAAAAACAAGAAACAGACAGATGTGGGGAAATATGGCCCCCTGGGAAAATCGTTTGCCCTTGAAAATCGTCTTGGAGGCCCTGAGCACAACCCATTTAGAAGGATAGCAGGAAGGTCAGCCCATCATCTCCAGATTTTGTATGGTGGTGTGCTCTCCTAACCTTACATATTCCGTCCTGACAGCCGTATTCTGCACATCAAGACGCTTCATTCGAGCCCAAACTCGATAAGGTAGAGTCAATTTTGTATGAATTCATGTAAGCGATATGCAAATCAAATAAGTAAATCGCAAGTGCGCACCAAGGTTGAAAAAGTCGATGCTGGCGTACACAACATGACAGCCACAGGAATTTTCGTTCTAGGGAGGCAGCCGGCCTGCTGGGAGGCCTGTCCCTTCAGAGGGGTGGGTTGGTGCACATCTACTTCGGCCAGAACGACCACCCAGAGAGAGAACAGCTTTTGCCAGATTGAAGGGATAGAGACACTCGTGTTCAATTTAAAAGCAAATTCCGCTACATTGTGTGGGAGCGCCCAGAAGACGCATTTTTTCATGGACCAACTGCGTAGTTACGGAGTTATCACAGGAGGACAGTATATGCCTAATGGAGATGCTACATAGTTCCGCATTGGTCGACTTAAACGAAACGTCATTCTCCTGTTTAAAAGAGCAACGCTGATTGGCGGAATATTTCTGATGCAAAGAGCCAGAGGAGTAAGGGAAAACAGTGAATGATATACCCTTGCAACTTTTCCAGAAAAAGGGGCCGTTCCATTGTCACTCTTGGAGCAGGAACATGTAACGAGAGCGAGTGCGCTCGTACGTGTACGCAAAGAGCAAGGAACAAAGTCTCTCCTCAGTACTTCACTGGGAGAGCACCTCTGTCGCTAGCGAATTGGAGTGATACTCTATATTGAGTTGCTCGTGATTAAGCGTTGTTCACTGTGTTGGCCGCCACACTTATTGTGCGGTGTTAGCCTAGGGGCGGATAGGAGTCCTTGAATTCATCAAGGTGTAGGGAGAGTTTGATTGGCGAAGGTCAATCTAGATAGAATGAGATAGTTGTGTTATCTGTCAGCAGTGAGCGACGCAGGCAGCAGTCGTCGCAGCTCACGGTATTGTCCGCTACAGCGTATGCAAGCCCCATGTCCTCCATAACAGTACACTCCTCTACACTTCTCACGTGACAGCCTTGACCGTACCTAGACAAGTTGTGTAGGCGCGGCTCTCTGCCTTTCTGCTGAGTAAATAACATTCTGAAAGAAAAGGGAGGAAAGAACCTTTCCATACTTTGTAAAATAATAGCATTAATAGCATTCCTATCCATAAGAGGTAATCTACTGTTCCGGAAAGAACCCAGAATTTATTAATTTATAAGAAAAAGTTTGACTTGATTTCTCAGAATTTTTTTTGCGATAAATAATATTTTTCGTTCGTTTAATGCTTTTCTTACACTAACTACCAATACTCCAGTACCCAAGAATCCCACTAGTTACGTGAGAATATAGAACATTTTGTGTCTTTTCCTTAAAGTGGACGACTTCAGAAGATATTTGTTGCTGAATGTTTTTCAAGCAGTTCTTGTTGGTACATTAGGTGCGTCTGTCTGACTTCTGTAGTAGTGTTAGGTTGAAATTATTTCTTGCAGGAGCCAAAGGGTACTTGTTGGATCAATCCATTGAGGAACTTGAAAAAATTAAACCCATACACTCACAATTTGACAAAGCCTTCTTCGCCTAGTAGCGGAAACTGGCTGTGGTGTACACAACAGCAAGTGATTCAGCTCGCTGATGTGGCCAGAAAAGATTTATTACACAACTTCTTTGTCGTTCAAACCCATTCCTCTTTACACTGTTCTTCAAGAGTACCCTGTAACCCCCTACTTGCTCGTACTTCGCGCACAGAAATTCTGAAAAAAACTGAATTTGATATTACACAAAGGATTATAACCAGCTATTCAAACCCCCACTGCCTTCTAGAACGGTGCGGGAGCAGCACTTAATGCTCGGCAGTTCCGAAACCACACCGTTTACGATAATTTTTTGAGTACGTGTCAGCATGTGGTGGTCAGAGTGTAAGAAGCTAGGTGCGAGCGGGTCCGGACCTGCACGGCCCTCCGCCGACGCGGCAGTGCTTTGGCGACGGCGCAGTCGCTTCTGCAGGCGGTAACGCTCCACAGCTGCCCGCGTTTACGTTCGCTTCTTGTGTTCCAGCATTGCCAGACTCTGTGCTACGTACATCTCAACTTCAAGCCCGCATCTCGGTGGAACACCCGACACGCGGCTGCAAAAGAGTTATCGAGCAACCGTCGCGCAACGAGTTTTCGTTGCCGTGACTTTTATTGAAGGCCACTGACGGTAAGTTCAAAAGCTAGCGCATTTCAACAGTTCGGCTAATTATTCATGTGGTTTCACGGCGCCGCTTGTGTTATGCTTGCTCACAACAAGCTGTTGGAGAACAGACTGCCTGAAAATTTATAATGCTTTCAATACGTGCACGTTAATGTAACGCCATTCTTTTAACAGTAGGAGCTAGTTTGCCACGAGGGCCACAAGTTGGCTGCACTGAAAAAGCCATGGCACCTGCTACTCCTCACTATATGGGTTGCTTGTTAGCGACAGTGCCAGATCCTGTTTCGTTAAGCAGGGTGGTTTTCTTAACATATGTCATGTCGCAGTTTATCATGATGTAAATATATTTGACATCTTAGGTCAGCTAGCAGTCATAAACTGCTGTATGTAACATTTTATACACCTTTTATTCGTAGCCCTGGGAGTCTTTTCCAGATATTGCATTCATTGAGTCAACCTAAGTAAGTCTGTCGCTACTTGTCTAACCTAAGTACTGTAAAATCTGTTATTGATTAAGGGTAGCGTTCAAGCACTGCGATACTGCGTATTTATCTACTTATGTTGCCACGTATGCGGAAGAAATACCGGAAGTTAACTGTGTGCACAGTGACTTTAGGTGTGTAAAGCAGATTTATGCGCTGCCACTTTTCAAGTGCGCTAATGCAGATGTGAACAAAAGCGCATGAGCCAAAATGGGGTAAAGCCATGTGCGTTCTGACATTGCTCAATATCTTGCAATTCACATCAAATCGCACAGCAAGATTTTAGTATTTTGCTTGAAAAACGGATTACGCGTGTATCTAGGAAATGCAAAGTTATGCCTAATGAAATTTCTGCAGGATTTAGGGTTGTACAAAGCTTCGTTTCTTGAAAAACGACTACTGCCGTCGAAGAGATTGAGCCACTAATTTAGTGTCTGAGAACAAAACATTTCTCTGATTGTTTCTGAAAGTACAAAATTCACGAAGGAGTCTTAGTGATCATGAAGTTTAGCTGTTTTTCATTACACTTCTCGTGAGATGAATATTTTTCAACGGTGTTTTGAGATGCACGAAAATAATAGAATAGATAATAGAATGGCATCACTTAATATTTGTTACTGAAAATGGTTCAGCAATTGTTGGCATGTCGTAGACAGCTAGCTTCACAGAAGCCGTAAACGAACTTCAGTCAGTGTAACGAAGTGAAATGTGAAAGATTGTAGTTAAAACTGGAGTTACATTGGTTTTGGGAGTATTTAGCTGCTTGCTACTGCATTTTTCTTATATTACTCGGATGATGTTCTGGACTGAACTTCCAGAAAGAACTTTTAATTCTTGTGAATCCTAGCGTGTTTTCATTTTCAGTTTTTCATTAACGTTAGTATACGTCACGGACAGAAACACGCAGTAAAACACTACTAAATACTCCAGGTCTTCTTAAACAGGCTGATCATTCTTGGCTGTTTTCGAGTCAAACAGTGCACGAAAGTCAAAGCTCTTTCAAACTCGGTTTCTAATACCAGATCTCCTATTTATTCCAAATCGAAACCCATTTGTTCTTCTCTCTCTTCATTAGACAGTTCCATCCTCAACGTGCTTTTTCCACTTACCAGCTATCTCATCTGCGTCATTCTTTTTGCTCTCTTAATGTTGACGTGCTGTGGATTCCTTTTCTAATGTTTTTTTTTTGTTTTTGTATTTTCTTCTTTCATAGATCAATTTAAGAATTTCTTCTGCGACCAAGGTTTCTTCACAATTGGCTTCCTTGCCGTTATATTCGTATGCCAACTTCTGTGATTATCGTTTTTAAATTTGTTCACTCCTCTTCAACTGAACTGCCAACTGTGGTATTCATTTTCGCAGTACCACAGCCTCAACGAACTTCAAATATATATTATCACCGCTCAAGACTTACCGAACCCACTTGCTTAAAAGTTGATTGTTCGTGAAGATTTTTTTGAACTTCAGCTTACTTTTATTAGCGCCTGTCGAAAACTTCAGATGAGAGACTATCATTTAGTAGGAACTAGAGTCAGAACTCCTTTAAGTTAGCACTTACACATCAGCTGTGAACGACATTCTTCCCTACTGATCTCTCCTCGACCTTAACGCTCTTACCTGAACAACATGACAGAAACACCCGTTCCCATCAGAGCAAAATCCTGTCTGCCCCACTCCGCTGTTCAGCCACTTTCTCGAAGTCTTCAGTAGCAGAAACCCGAATCTGGAATAACCTCCCGCATTATGTTAGAGAACTGAATAACATCTCCATCCTCAGAGGACAGGTAACGACGTATCTGTTGAAGTAACAATAATGACTACCACGCCCCTTTATGCATTCGTTACCGCTGTACATACATCTCTTCCAAGAAGATCTTACTCATATCCCAGTACTGTCAGATCCTGCAGTCTCCTTAAATTTCCTTTCCCCAGAGCCTGCTGTTCAAAAAACAGATATTTCGTATCTCTGTAAATTCTTTTTATATCTGTCACTAACGTAATTGTTGTTGCTCTCATTATTAGTATCATTATCAGTGGCAGCAGCAATTATAGAAGAAGTACTGCCAGTATTATTAGTTGATGTATGTGTTATTTCGCCATATCGTCTCTACAGACATTCAAATCATTTTAACACTTTTTGTTGTTGTTGTTGTGGTCTTCAGTCCTGAGACTGGTTTGATGCAGCCTGTCTCATACATTTTGCTCACCAGATGGTAGAGTTTTGTCAGGACTGGCTCTCCCAAGGCTGTCAGTAGTTCTAATAGAATGTTATCCACTCCTGGGGCCTTGTTACGACTTAGGTCTTTCAGTGCTATGCCAAACTCTTCACGCAGTATCATATCTCCCATTTAATCTTCACCTACATCCTCTTACATTTCCATAATATTGCCCTGAAGTACATCGCCCTTGTGTAGACACTCTATATACTCCTTCCACCTTTCTGCTTTCCCTTCTTTGCTTCGAACTGGGTTTCCATCTGAGCTCTTGATATTCATGCAAGTGGTTCTCTTTTCTCCAAAGGTCTCTTTAATTTTCCTGTAGGCAGTATCTATCTTACCCCTAGTGAGATAAGCCTCTACATCCTTACATTTGTCCTCTAGCGATGCCTACTTAGCCATTTTGCACTTCCTGTCGATCTCATTTTTGAGACGTTTGTATTCCTTTTTGCCTGGTTGATTTACTGCATTTTTATATTTTCTTCTTTCATAAATTAAATTCAATATTTATTCTGTCACCCAAGGATTTCTACTAGCCCTCGTCTTTTTACCTACTTGATCCTCTGCTGGCATCACTATTTCATCCCTCAAAGCTACCCATTCTTCTTCTACTGTATTTCTCTCCCCTATTCCTGTCAATTTTTCCATTATGCTCTCCCTGAAACTCTGCACAACCTCTGGTTTAGTCAGTTTATCCAGGTCTCATCCCCTTAAATTCCCACCTTTTTGCAGTTTCTTCAGTTTTAATCTTCAGTTCATAACCAATAGATTGTGGTCAGAGTCCACATCTGCCCCTGGAAATGTCTTACAATTTAAAACCTGGTTCCTAAATCTCTGTCTTACCATTATATAATCTATCTGAAACTTGTCAGTATCTCCAGGCTCCTTCCATGTATACAATCTTCTTTTATGATTCTTGAACCAAGTGTTAGCTATGATAAATGTAAACGTTTCAGAGAGAATAGCGAGCAATGTGATTATCTGGCATTAAGTCATTACGAAGAAAAATGAGAAAATCGGGAGGTTTTCTTAGGTTTCTACCACATATTAACACTTTTCGCATTTTCTCGTGTAATGTGGCTGTCAGACCTCGGCTCATGCAGAATCTTAAGGTCCTAGGTCAACTGCAAGGCACAAAACCCGGCCAATAACTGAATTTTCGATACCTAAAACATGACCTGTAATACGTCTTCCTTGTCGATTGCATCAACTTCGAAGCTTCCATTTTGTACAGAGTGGTGCGACTGCATACCTCAGGACGTGACATAAATTTCCAGACGATAAATGTCAACGTTTCCCTGAGAAAAGCGAGTAATGTGATTATCTGTCTTTACGTCATTACGAAGACTTTTTATCATATTAAAATTATTTCTTAGGTGACAATGACGTGAAAAAATACTGTATGTGTCAAATACTGGTCCGATGAAAGAGAGGGCAGAAGGCTCTAATCAGATCAGGTTAACTAAATAAATGGTGAGGAACGACAAAATAAGGTTCAAATGGCTCTGAGCACTATGGGACTTAACTTCTGAGGTCATCAGTCGCCTAGAATTTAGAACTACTTGAACCTAACTATCCTAAGGACTTCACACACATCCATGCCCGAGGCAGGATTCGAACCTGCGACTGTAGCGGTCGCTCGGTTCCAGACAGTAGTGCATAGAACCGCTCGGCCACTCCGGCCGGCGACAAAATATGTTTATGTTCCTGTGTGACAAAAGAATGTCTGTACAGTTAACTGTTTCGGAACACTCATAGTTATCTAAGGCTGAAGTCTGAGAGATACTACTTTAATCTCATGGAAAGTGCATGACGCTGTGACCCAGAACACTGTACCAGCTCCACCACTGTGGATTCTCCTCGCGTATCGTCCGGAACTGGTTACTCACTTTTCAGACGCCTATGTACACACTCATCAGCAGCGCGTGAACAGGCTCTTCTCTCCACGCAGCGCGTTCGTTCACCGGCGGACACGTGGCACTGTTCAAACAAACTGAGGTTACCGTCTTTAATGGACGCCACCTCGAGTGTCCAAAGCGATCACCGTTAGCTGTTTCTGTTTCCAGCTTGATGTACTTCCTACCATCACAGTTTCTAACACTGTATTTAAATATTCGACAATTACTCAGTTGTTGTTAAAATGTGCTTTTATATTAATTACAGTGCAGGAGATAGGGCTGTTGATAAAATATCGATGTGTCGAATTATTTCTAAATAATATCGATACATATTGGCAACGGTTTACTACTCGCTATATTGATATATCGAATTTAAAAAAATGGTTCAAAATGGTTCAAATGGCTCTGAGCACTATGGGACTTAACATCTGTAGTCATCAGTCCCGAGAATGTAGAACTACTTAAACCTAACGAACCTAAGGCCATCACACACATCCATGCCCGCGGCAGGATTCGATCCTGCAACCGTAGCGGCCGCGTGGTTCCAGACTGAAGCGCCTAGAACCGCTGGTCCACAGCGGCCGGCCGAATTCAAAATTCGAAATGCTGATATTTTTACTTCATATTGTATTTTTTCACAATTTTCAGTACATATTAGATTTTGTTCTTTTGAAATTGTAATAGAACATAAATTTAGTTTCACTCTGTCACGGAGTCTTACTATTTCTTGAGCTTTCATCACGTCCAGTCCTTATCTTTGACTGTGTGAAGCAAGTATATGTGGCACAAGAGAAGGAGTCGACTGCACTGGGGGAGGGGGGAGAGGTCGCGGTGTGAATGGAATATAGTTTTCGGAGGTGAAGAAATAGCTAGCCGAGCGGTCTTAGGCGCTGCAGTCATGGACTGTGCGGCTGGTCCCGGTGGAGGTTCGAGTCCCCCTCCGGTATGGGTGTGTGTGTTTGTCCTTAGGATAATTTAGGTTAAGTAGTGTGTAAGCTTAGGGACTGATGACCTAATCAGTTAAGTCCCATAGGATTTCACACACATTTGAACATTTGAAGAAATAGCACTTCAGTTGCATTAAAAAACAAAATTTTAACGCAGCTAGAGTGCATTTCCTCACATCTGCGTTCTTCAGAAACAGTTGCTGAAAATGATGAACAAAAGTCTAAATGACAATGTTGTTCTTTGCGGTGAGCGGAGACGTGTGACGGGAAATGCTGACGTAATCGGCGCTTGGCGGTACCAACAGAAACTGCAACGTTTAGCTTCACCACGCAATTTTGACTTTACACTGCTAGATCACTGGCGTTGGCAGAGATGAAAAAAACAGGGAAGTCGACACGAAGTGTTCCGAACAAATCTGGTATGTGACGAAACCGAGCTACGGACCCATCGGACACATATTATTATGCTACTTACATGTGGTTACCATTGTTATCAAAGTGGTTACCGCCATGCGTGAAAGTGCATAGTTTTCCCTTCAATTCTTGCTTTAAGGGGAATAGGCAGGCTGCTAGTTTGTTGATGTACAGAATATCTAATAATAAATCAATACTTAAATACACAACTCTAAAACCAGCAGTATATTTACAATGTAAAGTCTATATTTCCACTGGCCTGTACGCCGATATTTTTAAGTTGATATATCGACTCATCGATACCAACACACGTTATATCCGCCGCCTATGATGTTATAATGTTTTTTTTGAAATATCAATCTATCGGGCGCACGATATTTTTAAAAATATCAACAGTCCTAGTAGAATTTGGTGATATAATTAAAGCTCGAAAAGCACAAAAGGACACCATGCTTCACGCATCACTGAAATATTCTACAGTATCAAAACTGTGGATAAATTTCAGACAAAACAAAACGTTGCTTGCTTTACAATACTTCTCCGCCGACACATTAAATCAGCAAAACATAGAAACATTCAAAAGAAGCATCTAATTAGAAAGACAACATAAACAATCGTAACATCTGTAAAATTAATGCTGATTGTGTCAACAATAACGTTTCTTATTATCTTGATTGGTATCATTGGATTATTATTTATAAGTCCCACGTACACCCCTTAATTTTTCTGACGTTTTCAAGTTGAACACTGTATCCCTAAATCTCCTGTCGTGTTACACTGGAGTCCCACTCGGAAGAAGTGAGCTCCAAATCTTGGTTTTCTGACGATTCTATATATCGGTAAAGTAAATGCCGAACCGCTGCAGTAGTTCCTTTGAAAAGGACACGTCCAGTTTCTCGTGGTTTCCCAATTCATTATCATGCTCTGTTCATTATTGACTTCGTTGGCTATGGGGCATTAAACCTTAATCTTTCTCTCACGATCCCTCTGCCACGTACTTAATTGTGAATTGCAGAGCAGTCATGTAGGTCTTTTCTCTTTTGTTTCTCCATTGTTGTAATTGGGCTTACTTTAGAATCGCGTTCAGCCTTAGGCGTAAATTCTCAATAACACTGTGATGTGGAAGTAGTTGTCTTGCAAGACAAAGTACTCAGAGGTACACCAGAAAGGAGGATCTGGCTGACAGACACCAACGGGTAGGTTAAGCCTTCAAATCGAAAGAAATTTTCTTCCTCTTCGCACAGTGACCCCTTCCCTTGCTGTATATGAGCGTTGTGTCTTAAGTGTGTCTGTGATCGGATGCTTGCAGGGTGTTGTGCCACGTATGTGTTGTCTGATGATGAGATAAGGGAGAGAGTGAAACCCAGTGCAAACACACAGTCTACTCCTCTCGAACAGCAAAATGGGAGCCACCGAGATCAACGCCCCATCCGACGAAAGGATCATAATCAACAGTGTCATATGTCCTCACTCCACGAAACACTGCGAAGAGATTCAGAAGGACCTTTGTAAGTAGGCTGTTTAGGTTTTTATGTCGGTAACGCCACGTAGTGCTCTATATGAAATTCGCTGACTGCGTTGTGTGCAGTCTGTGGCTGGTTGGACTCACTGTTGGAATATTCGCTTGTGTAGCGTTGGGCAGTTGGATGTGAACAGCGCGTAGCGTTGGGCAGTTGGAGGTGAGCCGCAAGCAGTGGTGGATGTGGGGAGAGAGATGCCAGAGTTTTGAGAGCCGACGATCTGGACGGGTGTACGTCAGGAAAAGGAAGTTTGAAGGACTGGATGTCATGAACACTATTAAGGTAAATACACTGTTTGTTCTCTATCAAAATCTTTTATTTGCTAACTATGCCTATCAGTAGTTAGTGCCTTCAGTAGTTACAATATTTTATTTAGCTGATAGTGTTGGCGCTCACTGTATTGCAGTAGTTCGAGTAACGAAGATTTTTGTAAGCGATTCATGAAAGGTATAGGTTATTGTTAGTCAGGGCCATTCTATTCTAGGGATTATTGAAAGTCAGATTGCGTTGCGCTGAAAATATTGTGTGTCTGTTTAGTGATGATCGGAATAAGTAAAGAGAGAACTGTCTGAGTACGTTCAGTTTTGCTCAGCTGTTTGAAAATCAAATAACATAAGAGTTTTTCCAGCACCGTCATTCTTTACATACAAAGGGGGTAGTTTCACCTTGTGCGACCATCTCTTCTACCTGAGCCGGGTAAATACTGACTGTAAAAATTCCTTCCAACAGTGGGATTCGAACCAGCTACCTCCGAGTTGAGAGCAGCCGAGGACAAAACGCGATGTTAATACACTATTTTGGATGGAACGGCTTACATTTACGACTTGTATGTCATAAATGAACATGAATTATGTACGCAACGACCGACATGCAACGAGAGGAAGCTGGCTGAAAACATGACAGTTACATTAAAATTTATATTATGGCCGGATCGTCGGGTGCGTGAGTACTCCAGTAAAGCATGTGATTACGTACATTAAAATTTATTGTATCCAAGTTACTAACTTCTTTAGAAAAGCTTCAGCTTTGCACGTGTCAGTAAATGTAATACGCTGCTGGTTTTAACGCGTGACTCACAGTAATTCTATCCACAAATATCCCACAAGTGTCGCGGAAACATAAATGTCTTACGTTTTGTTGGCAGAAACGAGTTTCAGTACCGCTGCTACCTGCTTAGACAGCATATGACTCCACCTTCCTATGTCTACCAAGCCTACATGTTGTCAAATACATCAAACATACGCTGAGCTTAACCATGTCTCCTGGGGTAATGAGTGAGAATACATTTTAGATGGCACTTCCATCTATATCAGCACTTCTTAAAAATCGCAGCTAATCACAGAGCCCATTCCCACTCCCTATCTACTTTTGCCATGACTTTTTAATATTTGCATATATTAAATTCTGATTTTCTTGTCTGCCAGACTTACCTCTACCGCAACTATTTTCCTGTTGTAAACATTAGTTTTAAAACTGTTAACGTCGGACTAGTGTTTTACCAGTGGCGCGACTGCAGGAGAGGCGTAACGAGCTAACAGCGCTCTCCGCGGTGCACTCAGCGGGGAGACAGCTCACGAGCGATAAAATGAATACCGCGAGCCGGCCGCGTGATAAATCTGCAGCGCAGCCCGCGACCGGGGCAGATAATGGCCGACAGATCCATCACTGCAGCTGCGTCTAAGTGCGCCTGGGTTTCCCGCCACCCACTGCCAATGAACTGCCAGCACACGCGCAGGAAAAGACTGCGTTACTTATTTGCACAGTACAGCTAGTTCTTACCCACCGTTGGCGTACTAGGTATGCAGAAAAATGTCAGTGGAAGGACAGCTAGCTAAATGGAAATGTGTGCTTGAAATGCATGCACTTGTGCTTGGGCTTGCACAGAAATGCCACGTGTCTCCGAAGATGCTACACTAATTTCTTGTGACATTTCTTTCCCTCTTCTGTCTTTCTCAGGATACTCCATTCTTTTGGAAGTTGCTATTCATTCGTGTTCCTAAATTCGGACCTTTGTAACGATCGCTAGTTTGTTTCTGCTGCCCTAATATGTTTATTAACCCAGTCAGCTGTGTTTGGCCTTGGCTCGTAAAGGCTATGCCACCAGCGGAATCGCATTCACACTGTTTCTATATTAGCAGCGCTCTATTTTGGACTTTTTGTAGCTCTTCTGTCATCGATTTGGCCGTCTAGCCCCATACAGGAGAAGGATATTTCCGTATCGATCTTAACAGGCTTCGATACAGCCCTACAAAAATGGTTCAAATGGCTCTGAGCACTATGGGACTTAATAGCCGAGGTTATCAATCCCCTGCACCTTAGAAATACTTAAGCCTAACTAAGGAAATCACAAACATCCATGCCAGAAGCAGGATTCGAACCTGCGACCGTAGTGGTAGCGCGGTTCCAGACTGAAGCGCCAGAATCGCTCGGCCGCACCGGACGGTGAGCCCTGCACTAATAGTGGCAGCTAGCACACCGTCGCCACTGAGGTCAGGATACAGGAGTTTCAACCCGCCGCTGGCCTTTTTGCGAAGTTCTTCGATGTGATATCTACAAGTCAGGGGCTGGTCGAGTGTGATGCTGAGGTACGCCCGTTTGAAAAATAGAACAAATGAGGATATGAGAAAAATAACACACGAGAAAGGTACCATTGTGGATGAAATAGAGCGCAGACAACATTTAATTTGCACACTTAATGAGAATGGTGCAAGAAAGAATATCCAACAATATATTTGAATGTGGACTGCCAAACAGAAGGTGCAGATGAAGACCGCGATTGAATGGATTCAAGGGAAAGAAAAGAGTATGCCCAACAGAAATTTGACGATGCGCAGGAAAATTTATTATGTAGGCGGAGATGCGAGATGCGACAGGAGTTGTAGGACCTCTGCCAACACTCGAATGCACACAGGCTCTACAACCGTCAGACGCATTTTCTGTGGTGTTTCGGCAGATATCTGCAGTTTTGTTTTTGCAATCTGTATACAGAATCAGTGGAAACAAATAGTGGTCTAACATGTTTTATGCGACACCACATTTGGGTTTATTTCCCGATAAAAAAAATTACGTAACCATTAGATAGAACGGTCCCAAATTAGTAACGTGCGATATTCAGTTTTGCGACATGTGTTGACAGGGACAGTAAAAAAACGAAGAATAACTAGTACATCAACAGCCGCTGAGTAGGGCTGCTGCATGGTGATAGCAGACAGCACGGGGCAGGGCTGCATACGAGACGGATTTAGTTGGGCCATTAATGTTGCTGGATTGCCGGTTTTTCTTTGTGTTTTACAGTCACTGTTAGCAAATATCAATAAAACGAACATCACGATGGATTAATTTTGGGCGGCTCTGTTCAATGAGCACATAAAATTCCGCTTTAAAAATAATTTTGTTTGTAACACAAAACAAACCAATACTTCCCGTTTGCACTGCGACTGCATGAAAAAGTGATAATATTTGATTTGTATAACGCCACCTGCACATTGCAAAAACGAACCAGATAAACACCAGGGACATTGCACCTGACGGCTCTTTGGAGAGAAACCCGTTGTACGAGGGTGAATCAAATGAAAACCTTAAATAGTTTTTAAAAATATTATTTATTGTGAAGAAGTGGTACAAAGCTGTATCACTTTTCAACATAATCGCCCCCACGCTCAATGCAAGTCCTCCAACGCTTACAAAGTGCATACACTCCTTTAGAAAAAAATTCTTTTGGTAGTCCGCGCAACCACTCATGCAACGCGTGGCGTACCTCTTCTTCAGAACAGAACTTCTTTCCTTCCATTGCGTCTTTGAGTGGTCCAAACATAAGGAAATCACTTGGTGATGAGGAATGGCGCCATACCTTCTCTTCGTTTCCGGTTGGTGGAAGTGAACCCAGGTTTCGTCCCCAGTAACGATTCTTGCAAGGAAGCCATCACCTTCTCGTTCAAAGCGCCGATGAAGTTCTTCAAAAGCTTCAACACGTCGGTCTCTCATTTCAGGGGTCAGCTACCGTGGCACCCATCTTGCAGACACTTTGTGAAACTGGAGCACATCCTGCACAATGTGGTGTGCAGACCCATGACTAATCTATAAATATGCTGCAATGTCATTCAGTGTCACTCGGCGGTTTTCCTTCACTATGGCTTCAACTGCTGCAATGTTCTGTGGAGTCACTACTCGTTGTGTCTGACCTGGATGAGAAGCATCTTCCACTGAAGTCACACCATTTGCGAACTTCCCACTCCATTCGTAGACTTGCTGCTGTGACAAGCATGCATCACCGTACTGAACCTTCAATCGTCGCTGAATTTCATCTTTTTTTCATCTTTCTATACGAAATGACTCCTACTCCAAACTAAAACTTTCATTTGCTGTTTGGGCAACGCCAGGTCGAATAGAAAACTCTGTATCGGGCGTGGAATCTTCACACCGTCACTTGATGAGATGGTTGAAATTCGTTCTCTATGGTTTAATCAGGTATTTTTAACATCTTTACCTTATTAAATGTGTGCAAAACACGTCCACTTCTAATCTGAGTTGCGCTTCATATCCTAACTGACACGAAATAAAATGTTACGTCCACTACCGGAAACATTTCTATTGAGCTGTGAAGACAGAGAAGCCCCTTAAAATGCCATCTGGCCATGAGAAAGCCTTGGTGATGTACTTGACAACTTTGGAATAAAATAGGCGTGCCGAGGAACACTTGACTGAATATTATAACCAAGCCTGAGCACGACCCGCTGGTCATTCTGCGCAGACAAGTGACCGCGCATGGAATATCGTTTCACCATGAAGTCCAGTCGGTAAACAATACCATGAACAAAGTTTGGCGACAATGCCCTAAAGAAGATGAAGACGACTGTTTTCGCTCGGGACTTGACTTTTGGTATTCCCAGGATGTAATATTGATTAATTATTCGAACTTTAAATGCCTCCTGTTATACCTCATCAATGAAATATTTGAGTTGACTGAAAAATCCCCAGAATTGGTATTCATGAAGTTGTTCTTTCACTACGATAACTCTCCAGCCCGTAAAAGGACAACCACAATTTATTAAAAACTAAAAACCCGCCTCGATTGCGAAAAAAGCACCTAGTGTTAAGTGTTAACCCAGGTTTCGGCGTAGATAACCTGGGTTAACACTTAAAACTAGGTACTTTCTTCGCAATCGAGGCGGGTTTTTAGTTTTTTAATATATTAACCAATGATTGCTGACGCGCTGCGATGTTGAAGGTTCTTACAATCACAATTGCGGAAGAGTAACTTTTTTGTTTCTAAGTGCATAATTACGCACAATATCCTCCTTATTTAACTCGAACTGATTTATGCTTAATCCTCACTTGAAAGTATAAGCTAGATCGATGATGTTTTAACTAAACAGAGAAGTGACAACTTCGTAAAGGAATTCATTCATCGAATTTGATAAAATGGAATAAAAGTTGTCACCTTTGTGGGCCAATAGACTATAGGTCGTAGAAGACAATGTTCACAAATAGAATAATAAAAATACTCAGCTGTTTGTTTACCGCATTTATCAATGTGCCCTCGTATTGTTCGTTTTAATTCGGCGCTGTGTTACATTGGATGTAACTATGGCACAAAATTTCGAAAAAGGACTTCAAAGCAACTAATATATTGCATATTATCGATAATGCACGTCTAGCTGCGTCTCTGGAATTATGTAAGAGACTAGATTTCAAAGAAAAAGAGCGTGTATTGGCTTTCAGGTGAGAGCCGGTGAAGTAATAACAGCCGTTACATCCAATTTAGGTAATAAATCTTACAATACTTTAGCTACGCGTGTGCTGTAATTACTGTTTTCAAAACTTTGTTACTCAAGGTCTGCTTCGTTTTTAACGTATTTCACGCGTTATGAATAATGATAGGTTTGTTCGGCGATCATTAATTTATGATAGCACGTAGCTCGGCAATTATAATGTTATCAGTTTTCTCTTGCTGATGAGCTTTAAGATAGGATCTTACAACAATGTTGAATCCCGTTTTGGAAGAATGTGTCTTCTTCGACAGAAAGCAATTACTTCTTGTGACAGTGGAGAGACAGTCATCGTTGAGAATTATGAATGAAAATTAAGTAATGTGTTTTGTTACATTCGTTTTCTCCGAATAGTACTTTGGCTAATATAACATATTTCAAAATACAGTTCCTACGTTGTACCTTTTAATTTACATTAAATTAGAAAAACTAAATTGCCTGTATTATAAAAGCAAGCCAGTTCGAAACTTGAAACCAAATTGACAAAACTAATGATAATATTTCAGAAGCTTTTCGGAAAGAAATTTCCTGGCACCAATGCAACAAAGATAAAAATAATTCTACAAGATAAGGCTGATGAACAGCTATTTATTTCAGCCTTCTTAGCTGTCGTCAGCGATAATAGATTTTTCTAGACGGAACGTTAGGTGATATTCACTTAAATGATGAAATAGATGAAATAAGTAAAATGCTCCAGTTTATGAGAAACGAAATTTTATTCACGCCCCTCAACTAGTCAGATACATGGGATGAGAAGTTCCGCCTTATGCAAGACTCCTTTTTTCTTTTGTTTCACCCATACATGTTTCAGCACTTTTGTGCTATCATCAGTGGGTTCTATTTTTATTTTTAACTGTAAATTTGTTGTTAACATATTAACATTTTCGTCGTTTACAACATTATGTAAAAGTTGCATTTATAACTTAATGAATTCTAATGTTTTGTGAATGTATTCCTGTTTGTTTATGACTACTATTGAATTACCTTTGTCAGATTTTGTGATGATAGCATTTTCTTGTGTCACAAAACATTAGAATTCATCCAAAGCAACAACATCACACAATTAACAAGTGACCAAACAAAGCGATACCAAAGTAAGTTACAGAAAACCCTGAGAAACATAGATACAATTTTCACAGAAACACAGATTAAAAAAATGATACAGAAAAATCCCAAGGACCTCACCCTAAAATCATTGCCTAAAGTTCACAAACCCGGAATACACATACGTCCATTAATTAACTTCACCAAAGCACCAACATACCACCTAGCCAAACACATACACACTCTGCTACAGACAATATACAAATACACTGACAACAGAAGTCTAAAGAACTCAAGTGACTTAATAGAAAAAATAAAAAATGAAAACATACCAAACACAGCAACATTGGTTTCATTTGATATAATTTCAATGTACACACACATCCCAACACAAGAAACCATCAACATAATAGAAAGAAACCTCCAACTGCAAGGAAACATACCCACAACAAAGATACAAGAAATATTAGCCATACTCAGGCTCATCACAGAACAGAACTACTTCACATTCAACAACAGATTTTACTCTCAACAAGATGGACTACCCATGGGATCCCCAATCAGTGGCCTCCTAGCCGACATTTTCCTCAACCAGATAGAAAAACTAATCTTTGACAAAACAGTAATACCAAAACAGTACAAAATAATATATTGGTACAGATACGTAGATGACATAATTTGCTTAATAGATGAACCACTGTCCCGCATAAAAGAACTTCATGATAACATAAACTCCATCCACCCACAAATACAATTCACCATAGAAACACAAACAGATGAAAAACTTAATTTCTTAGATCTCACTATACACAAGAGAAACAACAAACATGAATTCACAATCTACAGAAACCAACACTCACCAGCACCATTATTCATAACCAATCCAATCACCCCATAACCCACAAAGAAGCCAGCTTCAGATATTTACTTCACAGGCTGAACAAAATACCCATGAATAAGCATGACTACACACAAGAACTGAACACAATACAACAAATTGCACAGGAGAATGGATATGATGCAAAGAGAGTAGACAAAATAAACCACAAAATACAAAAACAAACAGCACATAACCATGAAACACACACACATACAAACACAACTCATCACACAACAAATCGGCAGACAGTAAGCAACAAATGGCACATAATGACTTACAACAACAAAGTCACACACAGGGTGGGTAATATACTAAAGAAACAAGGACTCAACATAGCATACAGAACCAACAACACAATACAGAGCAGACTTGGAAGAGTTACCACCAACACTGCCAAATACAGCCAGTCTGGCATCTACCAACTTACTTGCAACTGCTGTCAATCTGTATATGTGGGCCAAACATGCAGGACCTTCAGAACCAGATATAATGAACACCTCAGAGCACTGAAAAGCAATAGCACACACTCAACATTTGCAGACCACCTGGTAGCACACAACCACCACCCAACAAACATTGAAACTGATCGTCACATCCTAAAAACTAGCAGCAGCCTATACCAAAAATTAACTATAGAAGAAAACTACCACATCCAAAAATCAATAGCCCAAGGAAAGAAAGTACTCAATGAATACACATCACTGTGCAACAAAACTCTCTTCGCCACAATAGAAGAACTATACAAGTAAAACACACACACACACACACACAAATCCTCTCTCTTTTCTTTCTTTCTTTATTTCTTTCTTTCAGTCTCTCTCTCTCTCTCTCTCTCTCTCTCTCACACACACACACACACACACATACACTCTCTCTCTGCCCCAGTACTCATCACACTCAGGCAAACCCACATAAACCACACACAACTACCACCAAATACAATTCAAACTCGTGCGCCTCAGCCAGCAGAACACGCTACGAAACAAATGAACGCCACACAGCCACAACAACACGTAATGGCAGCGAAAACTCCGCCTATGTTTTGAGTAATCGAAAAACTGTATTACCACACGAACACAGGCAAAGAAGTAAGCCCATTTACTTCGCCAACAAAACAGGAAAACGTACCACAACTTCAAAACTGTAAGTTACAGAAAGAAAACGTGATACAGTCTTATTTCCGTTCGTAAATACATAACAAATAGAAAATAAATTACGTTTTGCTGTTTGCAGATGACATGTTGTATATTGTGTAGCATAAGAGCTACCAAAACAAGAGGACAATAATATAATGTAAGGTATGTTACTTTTCGCCAATTAAGTTATAAATGCAACTTTTACATAAGGTTGTAAACGACGAAAATGTTAATATGTTAACAACAAATTTACAGTTAAAAATAAAAATAGAACCCACTGATGATAGCACAAAAGTGCTGAAACATGTATGGGTGAAACAAAGGAAAAAAGGTGTCTTGCATAAGGCGGAACTTCTCATCCCATTTTCTTAGCAAGCACGGAGACAACAAGAAGAACTGCACCACAAGAGGATTAGTCAGATACACTATCACAATCTAGCACCGCAGGAAGTAAGTCACTGGTCAAACAAGGAAATTCAATGAACTACTTACACGTTCACAGATTTTGTGTGCCATTCAGCTCTAGGCAAAAAGATACGAACCTACCATTTGAAATTATTGCCTAACATTTTTGTAGAGTCGAAGATCCTTAGAATGCATCGAAAACATTTGCACAAAATTTGGGGGTGGATTCGTTACACCAAAAGAAGTGATGTAGTCATATGGCCGGATATACAGTAGTTGTTTTTAAATTACTGTAAGAAAATTTAGGAACGGGTCTCGATACAAGGTTGCCTGTTCATGAGTTGGTTCATTCGAGATGCCAGTGCATTATTGTGGATACTTTTATTGATTTTTCACTGATGCACATTCGTGATCAGTAGGGTAATGTGCTACATGCGGTGTTACATTCCTTTATAAATGAATTTCATAAACAGGGAGGCATTATTTTTTCCAAATTGGCACAACGAACGTTTCTGGAATGTCGTATTCTGACGATACAATTCAGACTAGACAGGAGCAACAATTTAAAAGCAAAGTTTGCCCAGGTGATATAGATGACTGTCTGATAGACCGATCCGTCATACCAAAAAGCTCACCAACAGTGATTATAGGTGTCATAATATTTTGTTGACTATCTGCTGCTGCATGTAAAAAGAATCACGTGGAATGATGGTGCTGTGGTACATTTTGTTTGCGTTATCCGAGATCCACGGGCGGGTACCTACCACCTAAGATGAATAGCTAAGGGAGAATTATTTTCATGTTCTGCACGTTCGACAGACCTAAAGTTTGGACAGCCTTATGTCAGTTGAAATCCAAATTACGGAGACGCCTTTTAAACATGCCATGATTGCCTAACAAACGATTAGACAGTTAAGGAGAGTTTTCAGGCAGCAACAATCCTTGAACCGATGAGTTCAAGCGCGTGCAAAAGCAAGTAAACCTTCGAACATGTTGAAGGCATTATCAAATAATTCTTACGACACGACAAATATAAACAGATAATGTGTCACTGTAAATTGATATGTCAATAATAACTAAAAAGCGTAGCAATTTTGGTGATATTGTTCACACACATATTTTTTGTGATGCTGAGGACTCCAGCTGTGTACTTGTATATGACCATTGAAGTACATTAAGCATCTCGATTTTCTTTGAGGATACAGGGTTTGAAATAATTGGAGAAAAAGAGACCAAACTGAGTGCATCCGTAGAATATAGTGTGCACCTGACTGGAATTCGGGCTTCACATGGCTGCCTCTACTTTCATGTTTGTGCTAAACTGAGACACAGTTTTCGGAGAGGGTGAGCGCGGTGTACTGAAATAGTCCTTTCTTCACTCTGTGACCAGAAATTATTTATCCCAGGATATAAAATTAAACAAATGGCTCTGAGTACTATGGGACTTAACTGCTGAGGTCATCAGTCTCCTAGAACTTAGAACTACTTAAACCTAACTAACCTAAGGACATCACACCACACACATGGATGCTCGAGGCAGGATTCGAACCTGCGACCGTAGCGGTCGCGCGGTTCCAGACTGTAGCGCCTAGAACCGCTCGGCCACTCCGGCCGGCTAAAATTAAATAGTTAATGTACTATTTATTTCCGTAGATGCCTTTTTTTTTCAAGGTGACTGCAAAAATCCACTGTTATGAGCCTACATGACTAATAAACAGCATAGACAGTAGGTGGCCGGTTACTAAGGAGAAAAAAGTTTTGGATGCCCATTAGGGCATTAATGTAGGATATTTTGTGGTTTCCCTGCTACAGTATAGAAAGTCGGTTGCATCTGTGCTTATTATGCGATGCGGGCCATATTGTAATTTCGAATGATTTCTATTACATTGAAATTTTCTATTGCTCATTCTAATCGTCTTAAAACGGAGGACAACAAGGAATAAATCACCAGATACAGCATGTAAAGTTGTTCAGCACTCTTACTACGAAGAAGTTTGCTAACATAAATGGTATCTCACTTATAAAATAAGCAGATCTAATGTAATTTTAAGTTCAGTTTTAGGAAACTATGGCTTTCAATAGTTATATAGCTTCAGAGGTAAACGCAAAGAGGGAATCTTTCGTGAAGTTGCAATACGCCGTTGCGCTTCAACTAATTTACTTGGCATGGCTGAATAAAGATGCCGCCACGAGTAACGGAAGAGCCTCATGGAGGCGGGGCAGACTAGGGTTGGACAGGAGCTTACGTCAGGAGTGACCTCCTGACACAGCAAGTACTGTTACCACTATGTGAGATAGTCACCACATAGCCCAGCCCCAGCACGGAAACCAGGGACTTAATATCATAGACGCAGCAGAAAGGCAGAACCGTTGGGGTGTGGAAAAACTGCTTCATGTTCGAGCTGTGTTTCTGTTGTGGTTTACCGCGACAGGACTCTCTGACTTGCAAAAGAAGGACAGGGAAAGCCCGTATGAATACTACTCATTCTAGACAGAAGTACACAAGCTGCCATTTTCGGGCTCCGTGGCCCTGTGTTTGTGCTAAATCCGGTGCTGCTGACTTAGCGTCCTGTAGCAGGAGGGCCAGCTGTGTGCCTGCTTCAGTCACTGCTGCCTGGTGGTCAAAAGTTCGAGCCCAGGTTCTTACAGCCACTCGCCGCCATTGCCTATGCCGGCCAACTCCCTGCTGTGCGCAGACACTGTTGATGAGAACACATAGGGCCCCAGCGTGATTCTGCGCGCCCCTGTGTACTCTGCTCCTAGTCACGTGACTGTCCCTCTGCCTGTGCCGCGGCCGTCGTGGTCGGCCGCCTGCGGCTCGGCCAGGTCGCTGCCGTCATCACATCACCGGCCAAGCGACGCCGCGGTTGGCCAGAGAAAAGACGCTGCCCGCTAACCGCAGCATCTTTTCGCCGAGTGTGTACAGTCTATGTCCCTTTGTGGGCGTTCACTTCTCCGCGCTTCGCCACGACTGCTGTAGTTCGCTGAGTAATAAAGTAAAGTTTTAACAATGTCATTTTCATGACAAAACGTCGAAAGACAACCGTATATCCACTCGCCGTACCGCTGCTACCCCACCATGGTGCTGGACTACTGTCTTCCTGAACTCTGACAACTCAGATCTCCAACCACCACAGAGGCCAACCACCCCGGTCTCTATAACAGTGGCTGCCTCACAGTTGTCTACTAGTATGCTGCACCTGACCTTAATGATGGTATAAGTTTATAATCATTTTCTGATTCTAATCCATCGTCTCTCAAGCTGAGGGTCGCAGTGATATTAAAGGGGGTCGCGAAGTAGCCTAAACAATAATAAAATCATTTTATCAGGAAAATAATTTATTATGAACATTTTACTTACAATAAGAATACACATAAAGAAAAGAAAGTAATGTGATGGTAGTACAGTAAACTCTCGTTACTTCGGCCTCCAGTAGTCTGTCCTCTCACAAGGGAACTTCCCCAATGCACCCCCCTCAGATTTAGTTATAATTTGGCACAGTGGATAGGCTTTGAAAAACTGAACACAGATCAATCGAGAAAACTGGAAGAAGTTGTGTGGAACTATGAAAAAAATAAGCAAAATATACAAACTGAGTAGTCCATGCGGAAGATATGCAACATCAAGGGCATAACGAAGTCAGAAGCGCCGTGGTCCCGTGGTTAGCGTGAGGAGCTGCGGAAGGAGGGGTCCTTGGTTCAAGTCTTCCCTCGAGTGAATATTTCAATTTTTTATTTTCAGGTTATGTGACAAACTCTTATGTTTTCATCACTTTTTTGCGAGTGATTACCACATCCACAAGAAGACCTAAATCGGGCAAGGTAGAAGAATCTTTTTACCCATTCGCCAAGCCTACAAGTTAGGTGGGTCGACAACATATTCCTGTCATGTGACGCACATGCCGTCACCAGTGTCGTATAGAAAATATCAGACGTGTTTTCCTATGGAGGAATCGGTTAACCTATGGCCTTACGATCAAATGTTTTCGGTTCCCATTGGAGAGGCACGTCCTTTCGTCTACTAATCGCACGGTTTTGCGGTGCGGTCGCAAAACACAGACACTAAACTTGTTACAGTCAACAGAGACGTCAATGAACGAACGGACAGATCATAACTTTGCCAAAATAAAGTAAGTAAACTTTTCACTCGAGGGAAGGCTTGAACCAAGGACCTTTCCTTCCGCAGCTCCTCACGCTAACCACGGGACCACGGCGCTACTGTCCTCACATTACTCTTGATGTTGCCTATCTTACACATGGACTACTCAGTTTGTAGATTTTGGTTATTTTTTTCATAGTTCCACACAACTTCTTCCTGTTTTCTCGACTGATCTGTGTTCAGTTTTTCAAGGCCTATCCACTGTGCCAACGTATAACTAAATCTGAGGGGGGTGCGATGGGGAGGTTCCCTTGTCAGTAATCCGGCTCACATCCAGCCTTTAGTCGTGACGCAGAAAATAATGAATTGCCGTGTGCGAAAATGCTTTGTTAATTACATTGTTGAACAATGTTATTCGTGTTTGAAATTGTGGCTTTCTTTACGGTTCAATATCATGTCTCCTAAAAATGGTTCAAATGTCTCTGAGCACTATGGGACTCAACATCGAGGTCATCAGTCCCCTAGAACTTAGACCTACTTAAACCTAACTAACCTAAGGACATTACACACACCCATGCCCGAGGCAGGATTCGAACCTGCGACCGTAGCGGTCGCGCGGTTCCAGACTGAAGCGCCTAGAACCGCTCGGCCACACCGGCTGGCATGGCTCCTAAAAGGGAACACCTCGGCTAAGGTTCGAGATACGTTGAGCTGAGGTTCTTCACAGAAAGTCATTGCTGCTCAATAAAATGTTGCACGAGCAATTATTTATGACCAAACTTTAACAGACGAAGAGATGATCAAAAGCGTACAGGAAAGTTATGATAGAAGTGATGAAGAAGAGGACATCGGAGGAAAAAACATGCAGATATCTCACACTGCTGGTGCTGAAGCTCCAGATATCTTCCTGGAGTGCATTGTGCATGCAGTACCGATGTAATACTTGTAAAGCCGTTGTGTGATAAAGCATACTGCCGTTGCATATCATTACTACGACAAATAAAAATTTAGGACATGTTTCACAGCGAGCGATAATAGTGTATATGTACACACTCAAGGACTAAGTTTTCTATGAAAATGAATGTATCTTTGAATTTAATAAAATGATTTCCTTACGTGTTTAAAATAAATTTAAAACACTCTCAATAATCCTGCACTTCTGCTAATCCGGCACCCATATGGCCGTATTAACAAGAGTACAGTGTATTTGTTTTTCGTTTAAAGTTTCCTCATACGTAGATCCACATTACAAACACATAAAAGCAAATTGCTTTCGAGTAATAAAAGACAATTCCTGTATTTAGTTTTCAGCCCAACCATCGACGGAAAACCCTTTACACAGAGATATTATATGCCGAAAGGGATTAATAATTTCTTCTTTAATTAAATTTACATATTCATTCTGACAAGCAAGCCAAACCATATTTAAATCTTCATATGTAAATTGCAGTTGTAGCGCTTTGCCAGCTCACATTTGAACCTGAACTGGTGACTTAAGCAGCGGCAACAACGTTTCCACTAAACGGATTCCGAACCCATCTCTTCTAGAAATAATTTTTATCTTCCGGGAAATACTCCGTCAACTGATTTTTTAACTCAGGCAGATGCATCTTTATACAACCAAACTCTGGTGAATAACAGTGTCTTATTCATTCAATGTTTTCTCAAATTATCCGAAGTTAGAGGAAACATATTCAATAATCGAGATATCAAGCTGAAAGCATGAACTTTGACTGTCATTAATAAAATGTTGTCATGTCCTTGTAAATTCACATTAAAGTCCTTTAAATGCGAAAATACGTTACCTAAGTAAGCCAACAACAACATACACACATTATTCAGCAAAATAAATGAGAATGGCGTTTGTTTATCCTGGAAAAATATCAATTCCACTCGCAATTGCAATACCCAGACTAATACATTCGCTTGCGACTACTACCTACAAGGGGCAGTCGAATAAAAAACCAAACATCCACCACAACGGGACCGGCGAACGGTCTTATTCAAAAGTAATCAGTCCCCTAGAACTCAGAACTACTTAAACCTAACTAACCTAACGACATCACACACTTACATGCCCGAGGCAGGATTCGAACCTGCGACCGTAGTGGTCGCGCGGTTCCAGACTGAAGCGCCTGGAACGGCTCGGCCACACCACCCGGCCATTTTTAGTTAGTAGCAGCTTTGGAAAGAACGCACACGAAGTTTCAGCCATATTGGTCTATTTGTTTCTGTTTGGCATTCGTGTGGATCAAGGAAGTCGAGTGATTGTCAAAAAATGGACGAAAAATAGTTTCTTGTGGTGATTAAACATTACTTTATTAAAGGCAAAACGTCCCAGGAGACGAAAGAGAAGCTTGATAAAAATTACGGTGACTCTGCACCTTCGATCATAACATATTATAAGTGGTTTGAAAATTTTCGGAGTGGCCATGCGGGCACAAGTGATACTGAAATTTCTGGACGCCCTGTGGAGGTTACGACTCCAGAAATCATTGATAAAATCCAGGTATGATCATGGATGACAGAAGAGTTAAGGTGCCTGAGATTGCTAGTGCTGTGAGCATGTCGAATGAACGGATTCATAATATTTTGTAAACATTTGGACATGAGAAAGCCATCCGCAAGATGGGATCCGCGATTGCTCACACTAGATCAGAAACGGACTCGTGTGAATTGTTGCAAGGATGGTTTGCAGTTGTTCAGGAACAATCCGCAGGACTTAAAGCATCGTTACGTCACTGTGGAAGAAACTTGGATACATTACTATACTCCTGAGACCAAACGTCAGTCTAAACAATGGGTTACCAAAGGAGAATCTGCAACAAAAAAGGCGAAGACCATTCCTTCGGCCGGAAAGGTTATGGCGAGTGTCTTTTGGGATTTGCGAGGGATAATCCTCATCGACTCTCTGGAAAAGGGTTAAACTATTACAGGTGCATATTATTCATCGTTATTGGACCGTTTGAAAACCGAGCTGAAAGAAAAACGCCGGCGTTTGGACCGCAAAAGGTCCTTCTCCATCATGACAATGCACCAGCTCACATCTCAGCAGTTGTGGTCGCAAAATTAATGGAAATATGATTCCAACTCGTTTCACATCCCTCCTGTTCTCCAGAGTTGGCTCTCTCGGACTATTATTTGTTTCCTAATTTGAATAAATAGCTGGCGGGACAAGGATTTTATTCAAACGAGGTGGTGATTGCAGCAACTAATAGCTATTTTGCAGACTTGGACAATTTCTATTATTCGGATCAACAAATTAGAACAGCGTTGGACGAAGTGTATAAGTCTAAAAGGAGACTGTCGAAAAATAACAAGAAGTTTTACCCCAAACACGTAAGTAGTTTTTATTTTTGCACGGACTTTCCAAACGCCGCTCGTACAGATTTATTTATCAGCGGCTCTTGGCAGTTCTGAAACGTGACTTTCGAAATCTCATTTTTGTTGTGAAATTCACCTGACGGAGTGCTGGACTATGTAGAAAGAAGTTAATAGTGTGCGTAACGAAGTGAAGCGAGTGACGCCGCGTCACGCGAGTGCTGCATCACCTCGGCTCGACGTGATTGCCAACTCTCGCCTGTTGTGTCGCATTTCGGAGCTGGCGCCCCGGCACGGTTCGTCTGCAGCCACTTTCTGCTGTCCGCTGGCGCCGGTCAGCTCCTCTGGCGGCGCATTAGCAAACGCACAAACTCACACAAAGAAAAGTACCAGCTGTCGCGTGCAGTTGGCTGCGGCTGTGAGCCACGGGCAACTGTCCACGTTTACGAAAGCAACGATATTTTGGAAGCTACGCTGTACGAGCTACAACTACACTACTGACCATTAATATTGCTACACCACGAAGATGACGTGCTACAGAAGCGAAATTTAATCGACAGGAAGAAGAAGCTGTGATATGCAAATGATTAGCTTTTCAGAGCATTCACACAAGGTTGGCGCCGGTGGTGACACCTACAACCTGCTGACATGAGGAAAGTTTCCAGCCGATTTCTCATACACAAACAACAGTTGACCGGCGTTGCCTAGTGAAACGTTGTTGTGATGCCTCGTGTAACGAGGAGAAATGCGTACCATCACGTTTCCGACTTTGATAAAGGTCGTATTATAGCCTATTTCGGTGGCGGTTTAACGTATCGCGACATTGCTGCTCGCGTTGGTCGAGATCCAATGACTGTTAGCAGAATATGGAATCGGTGGGTTCAGGAGGGTAATACGGTATGCCGTGCTGGATCCCAACGGCCTCGTATCACTGGTAGTCGAGATGACAGGCATCTTATCCGCATGGCTGTAACGGATCGTGCAGCCACGTCTCGATCCCTGAGTCAACACATGGGGATGTTTGCAAGGCAAAAAACATCTGCACAAACAGTTTGACGACGTTTGCAGCAGCATGTACTATCAGCTCGGAGACCGTGGCTTCGGTTACCCTTGAAGCTGCATCACAGACAGGGGCGCCTTCGATGGTGTACTCAACGACGAACCTGGGTGCACGAATGGCAAAACGCCATTTTTTCGGATGAATCCAGGTACTGTTTACAGCATCATGATGGTCGCATCCGTGTTTGGCGACATCGCGCTGAACGCACATTGGAAGCGTGAATTCGTCATCGCCATACTGGCGTATCACCCGGCGTGATGGTATGGGGTGCCATCGGTTACACGTCTCGGTCACCTATTGTTTGCACTGACTGCACTTTGAACAGTGGACATTACATTTCAGATGTGTTACGACCCGTGGCTCTACCCTTCATTCGATCCCTAACCCTACATTTCAGCAGGATAATGCACGACCGCATGTTGCAGGTCCTGTATGGGCCTTTCTGGATACAGAAAATGTTCGACTGCTGCCCTGGCCAGCACATTCTCCAGATCTCTCACCAACTGAAAACGTCTGGTCAATGGTGGCCGAGCAACTGGCTCGTCACAATACGGCAGTCACTACTATTGATGAACTGTGGTATCGTGTTGAAGCTGAATGGGCAGCTGTACCTGTACACGCCATCCAAGCTGTGGTTGACTCAAAGCCCAGGCGTATCAACGCCGTTATTGCGGCCAGAGGTGGTTGTTCTGGGTACTGATTTCTCAGGATCTATGCACCCAAATTGCGTGAAAATGTAATCACATGTCAGTTCTAGTATAATATATTTGTCCAATGAATACTCGTTTATCATCTGCATTTCTTCTTGGTGTAGCAATTTTAATGACCAGTAGTGTATTTACCCAGTGAGACCGATGTGGTTGCGTGGTCATAAAATTATCTGAAAAATTCATAATTTAATCATCTTTTTCGTGCCCTCGAAAGGCTTTTTCGTGTTCGATCAATAAACTTTGATGTTTAAATACACACTGAACAGACGAATGAACATTGGTCCCCCGTTTCATTGGAGGCTGAGGTGCTATTCCAATAGAGCTGGAGAGCCTCTTCAATGCTATTCGAGTTTAGGGGAGTACCAAGTGGGCTGAGGCGTGTATGGGAGTTTGGATTGTGTAGGGAGCGTGCCAGAGGAATCCATGCAGTCATGCAAAGCCACTGCACCAGTGTGTGGCGTAGTGGTTAGCGCACCTGCCTAGTGAGCAGTAGGCCTGAATTCGAATCCCGACCTTAATACAAAGTTTTGTTCGTTGCTTCAGTCTGCATATATACATAAAAAACGTTTGAGACCTGAAAAGGTCTCTGGAATCACATAGTTTCATTTAAATAAACTTTGTTTTTGTAACTTCACCTTGTGCAGACGCCAAATCCAAACTGGCCACACTACACCTGTACCAAACTCGGTGGGTATCGCTTTGATTCTATAGAAGAATGTATTAATACACCGAGGACTCACAATATGGCAATAAGAAACTTAATTTTCAGCAAATGTATTGTTGATACAATCGGAAGTAAACTCTGGAAGTATAATCACTTTTGAGCACCAAAGTTCTGACTATTTGTCTGTAGTTCGTAAATGGCACGAAAGGCCATAAAATATATAACAACATGCCATCTTGTTAAACTGAAGAATCGCATGAAAATGAGCAACTGTATCAAAACTAGACGCACATACTAATTTTGAGATCTAAAATAATAGGACTGAAACCGAAAAAATCTGATCTCATTTTCCAGAACAAACAAAGTGAGACCCATTGATGAAGGGACCTAGTTGCTGAAACCTGTCTAACAAAAAATATCTTGTGGTTTTCAGATGGTGGAATCAAGGAAAAATTTACAATCTGCCGTGAAACTTGGTCGACGTCTGTCATATTTATGGTGATTCTCGTTTCTGGTTCAAATGGTTCTGAGCACTATGGGACTTGACATCTTAGGTCATCAGTCCCCTAGAACTTAGAACTACTTATACCTAACTAACCTAAGGACATCACACACATCCTTGCCCGACGCAGGATTCGAACCTGCGACCGTAGCGGTCGCGCGGTTCCAGACTGAAGCGCCTAGAACCGCTCGGTCACACCGACCGGCCGTTATCGTTTCTCACCCGTTTCTAAATGCTAACATAGATACTGTATATAAATATTTACATGCATATATTTTTATGATATTGACTCCAACATTAAACACTTCGCGTAGAAACCAATGGGATCAGTTTAATTTCATATTTCTTAGCAACAGTTATTTAGATTTCGGTAATGACGCCTAGCCAAATAGCTCTAATGCTTTTAGGTAATACCTTCGCCTGGACATTTATTGAGACATGTGACCAATTTATGCGAGGATATTTGTCATACGATGATTATGAATGCGTTAGATTAGTTTTTCATTGCCTACTGTTGATGACTGCTTTAATGTGTACTCTTCTGTGTTCCTTGTTTCTGTATAGCAGATGCAGACGCAATAGGCAATTTGACTGCTTTTTACAAACTGTCTAATGTGATTAATTATATTATTTTATGCTCCTAGTTGCTTTTTTCCTCTTGATTTTCAGTATTCCTTTATAAACACGGAAATGAATTCCAAATAATTTGAAAGACTGCTACAACGCTCCATTCGAGGCACGTGATGCCTGTGACGTTACTGGTTAGCTAGCTGCTCCTACCGTCATTATACTTATTCACCGTGACGTCTTGTTTTGGAATTTACGTTTCGGGCAACGGGTTACACGTGGTGGATAGTGCCATACGGTACAAATACATCTAAAAAAACTTATGAAAAATTGATTTTGAATGTTCCAGAGAATGAGAAGATGCGTAAAATATAGATGCATTGTACCGACAAATTGCCACCACTTCGACGCACAAGTTCACAACTTGATTAAAGATGTGTTGCAGTGTGAAGTTAACATCAACTTACCTCCGAGGTATGCTCTCCCACTGTTACGAAATTAAACTCCTCGTGAAACTTGTCATTTTATCTAAATACACATCAATGACTTGATAATTCAGTTCTTAGAGCGGTAGACCGTCGAATTTCAAGAGATAATGTCCATAGATCGCTGATTCCAATCTAACCCGAAAGAATATTTTCACTTGTTTGTAAAACGACTCGACAGTCCTCTCATATGAAAAGAATATCGCAATTACAAAACTTTACACCGATCAGAAACAGAATGTCATTGTGCTTTCTTTGTTGCTTACATGCACTTACAATTACAATCGCTGTTCACACATGTCATGTTCAAAAAGATATTTTCTATCTATAAATTTATAAATTATAGAGCGCAACAATCAGTCGTCCTTTTTTTGCGGGTTTTATTACGCAAACGCAGATTTCGGCTAGTGCCTAGCCATTATCAATGCACTATTTTCTAATCTCGATGCATGTTAGTTCCCTGTTGTTCGGGCGTCAGTCACAGTTGAATACTATTCAAAGAACTGTGTGCGGACGCACATTATCTTACTGTAATGTAAGACCAGGATAGTTTACCATGAAGGGCAACTAAACGAGACGCAGAATGTCGTCGACGTAGCAATGAACCGTAAGAGTGCCGCAGATGACAACCAATGAAGTGAATGAAGTAGCACTCCAGACCACCACTCGTGGTTTGCAATTATTGGCGTACAGTGGTCGATGGTAGTCGGCACGGGTGGGGGGGGGGGGGGGGGCGTGAGCTCAGTCCCCTTATTGTGAGCCGCCCCTATTCGTGGTCCTTGTGGCACTGAAGCACCAGCTGGACATCGATGATAATGACGAATCCAGGGTTGTGAGTGCCTTTATGACGACTGCACGGTCCTAACTTTCCGTCGTCTTCCTAGGTCGATCACTTCCTTTTTGACCCTGTGTTCGGCCATGGTTCACCCATTCCTATCGACATCGTCGATTAGTGGCATCGCTCATGTTCAAGTGTCGAGCGATTCGTCGATTACTTCAACCGGCTTCTTTGAGCCCAATTACACAAGAAGACATCTACTTAAATTGTTCACGCTCCTCTCTGAAAGGCATAGTTACTGTCGAAGTGAGTACACGGAATAAAATTTGCGGAAACTTTATGTCCTGGTGTCGGCATGTCCCCTGTTTACTATTCTTGTCAGCTGCATGGTGAAACTGGATTGCGGCGCCACACGTTCATCCATCGGCCGGGGAAGGTATACAGTTTTGCATTTTCCTTCTATACCTGTATGAATATCACTTTGTGACCAATTTGCGAATCTTCTTCGTGGCGCCGGCCGAAGTGGCCGTGCGGTTAAAGGCGCTGCAGTCTGGAACCGCAAGACCGCTACGGTCACAGGTTCGAATCCTGCCTCGGGCATGGTTGTGTGTGATGTCCTTAGGTTAATTAGGTTTAAGTAGTTCTAAGTTCTAGGAGACTGATGACCTCAGCAGTTGAGTCCCATAGTGCTCAGAGCCATTTGAACCATTTCTTCGTGGCGTGTCGTCGTTTTTATCTTAGAGTGTAGTTCCACTTTCTGCCGCCAGATGAAAATATCACGCTCTAAGCAGTCAGAATGTGAAATTTTTTCCGGTTTGACACCAGTATGCTATTTTTCACTTTGACTACGCATGTTGATTTCTTTAGTGAAGTGACTGTTGGTGTAAAGGGTTATGAAAGTTGAAATTTTCCGTGACAAACGTATTGGCCATTGAGACGGAGACCGAGCACTGCTTGTAAAGCTGTTTTATCAGAGCAGCAATTAAAGAGTAGCTGCATTGCGGGAATATCACAGACAGAAACGGCTGTGAAGAGGTCCCAAGTCAGTAAGCTCAAGAAATTTGAAGAAGCAGATGAATTAGGGAGAGGGAGGCGGCTGATTCCCATGGCAGTTGTTGATGAAGTTACTGTTGTTACAGCCTGTCCATAAGCACATCGCTCAAATTCTTCAGCCAGTGTTTGAGATGTCTCACGGGAATTGTCTCTTTATGGTCAACAGTTCAAAAGATTTCGCGGGGCAGTTTAGACTGGAATCTATACAAGATTCAGAATGTGCACCAAATGAGGCCCCAAGAGCCGGCCGGTGTGGCCGTGCGGTTCTAGGCGCTTCAGTCTGGAACTGCACGACTGCTACGGTCGCAGGTTCGAATCCTGCCTCGGGCATGGTTGTGTGTGATGTCCTTAGGTTAATTAGGTTTAAGTAGTTCTAAGTTCTAGGAGACTGATGACCTCAGATGTTAAGTCCCATCGTGCTCAGAGCCATTTGAACCATTTGAAGCCCCAAGATAGGCTACAACGCCGTAACTTTGCCCTTAGTTTTTTGGCATGCATGGAAATAGATGACATGTCGCCGGGGAATATTGTTTGAACGGACGAGGCACAGTTTAACCTGCACGATGCCGTGAATGCGCGGAACTGTCGCATTTGGGGTTCTGCTCCGCCACATGTTGTGCAGAAACATCCATTGTTCTCAGCATACGTGACTGTGTGGTATGGCGTCACAAGCTCCTTCATTCTCCGACCATGTTTCTTCGAGGAGCTGACACCTCGATGGCCTGTTAGATGTACAGTGACATCTGAACGTTATACGACCTCCTTGTGAAACACGTGATGCCAGCTTTGCCGGAACGCAAATTTCGTACAAGGTGGGATGACACCACACGCCACTTGCTAGGTGACAGATTTGCTTCGAGAAACCACCGGTAACGACCTTATCATCTCTAGTCAATTTCAAAGTGTGTGGCTCTCCATATCCCCAAACCTAAATCCATGTGACTTTTCTTTGTGCTGTTATTACGAATATTCTAGGGCTCTTCCTAATTTTAAGTATAGCATATTGCTCTGATTACAACGGACATGGTGTGAGCAACTGTCGGCCATGACGTGTTACGAGTGCGGCATGTTGCTAAGTCGAGAACCATATTGAACACATGTTCTAACTTGTGGCCAAATTCCAATAAACGTTCCAGAACCACTCTTTGTCATGTGTTTGCCCCTTTCCCGCACCCACATCAACATTCTGACTGTATACAGCACCATTTTGTCACCTGGTGGAAGAAAGTTGAACTATTATTTTTTTCTGCATACTCCACGAGAGCACCGATTAGTGAACGTGCATACGATGTTCGAGCGTCCTAAAGTTTATGCAGTCCGCATTGCAGCACTCACAGCACTGTCAATTTAATTATTGACATCTGGTATATATGATTGTAAAATATACGCTTGCTATGTTTTTAAATGTAAAAACGATGTATTCGTTGTAGAACAAAGCCATCTTTGTACGCTAGTGCTATCTGGCGGAGCTGATTTCCTTACCATTCCATGTTAGTGCACTTGAGCTTTGTGTGATTAACTTTGGTTCAAATGGTTCAAATGGCTCTGAGCACTATGGGACTTAACTTCTGAGGTCATCAGCCCCCGAGAACCTAGAACTACTTAAACCTAACTAACCTAAGAACATCACACACATGCATGCCCGAGGCAGGATTCGAACCTGCGACCGTAGCGGTCGAACGGTTCCAGATTGTAACGCCTAGAACCGCTCGGCCACTTCGGCCGGCGATTTACTTTGACATGATACTTTGTATCAGCAAGATTTTGGTAATTGAAAGTTTTGCTGCCTTCATATTGTATTGAATTGATGTTGCTCATATGTTTCTCAATGTGTAATTATCCTTTTTCGTTTAGTTCCTTTGAATATGCCTTGATGTAGAAGACGTGGAGGGATTAAAAACTGTAATAAATGCTTGTTGACAAGACGAGTGTTTTATTATTAGTTCAGATTTCATACCACTAAGTGTCAGAAAACTTTTATACAGTTTGTATCTAAAATAATAAAAAGAAAGAATGAAACGATGTGGGTGAATCAGAGACACGTATCAGTGAGGATTGGATAAGCGATGTTCCAGTGTATGAAGGGAACCGAAGAGGGCCGACCCTTAACCCTAGCAATACTAAGGCATTTTCCATAGTGTGCATTACCAAGGATTAAGTATGGTCCATAACCTGAAAATACCTTTTAGCACACTCTTAGCAATTTCAACGCACTTTCAATAACGTATATTATCGACTTTACGATCACCACATAAAATTTAAAAAATACAAACTTCGTTCGTCGCTACTGACTTTTAGTCACAACATACTTTTTAAAGATATACTAATCTACATCTACATTTATACTCCGCAAGCCACCCAACGGTGTGTGGCGGAGGGCACTTCACGTGCCACTATCATTACCTCCCTTTTCTGTTCCAGTCGCTTATAGTTCGCGGGAAGAAGGACTGTCTGAAAGCCTCCGTGCGCGCTCGAATCTCTCTAATTTTACATTCGTGATCTCCTCGGGAGGTATAAGTAGGGGGAAGCAATATATTCGATACCTCATCCAGAAACGCACCCTCTCGAAACCTGGCGAGCAAGCTACACCGCGATGCAGAGCGCCTCTCTTGCAGAGTGTGCCACTTGAGTTTGCTAAACATCTCCGTAACTCTATCACTGTTACCAAATAACCCTGTGACGAAACGCGCCGCTCTCCTTTGGATCTTCTCTATCTCCACCGTCAACCCGATCTGGTACGGACCCCACACTGATGAGCAATACTCAAGTATAGGTCGAACGAATGTTTTGTAAGCCACCTCCTTTGTTGATGGACTACATTTTCTAAGGACTCTCCCAATGAATCTCAACCTGGTACCCGCCTTACCAACAATTAATTTTATATGATCATTCCACTTCAAATCGTTCCGCACGCATACTCCCAGATATTTTACAGAAGTAACTGCTACCAGTGTTTGTTCCGCTATCATATAATCATACAATAAAGGATCCTTCTTTCTATGTATTCGCAATACATTACATTTGTCTATGTTAAAGGTCAGTTGCCAGGCCCTGCATCAAGTGCCTATCCGCTGCAGATCTTCCTGCATTTGGCTACAATTTTCTAATGCTGCAACTTCTCTGTATACTACACCATCATCCGTGAAAAGCCGCATGGAACTTCCGACACTATCTACTAGGTCATTTATATGTATTGTGAAAAGCGATGGTCCCATAACACTCCCCTGTGGCACGCCAGAGGTTACTTTAACGTCTGTAGGCGTCTCTCCATTGAGAACAACATGATGTGTTCTGTTTGCTAAAAACTCTTCAATCCAACCACACAGCTGGTCTGATATTCCGTAGGCTCTTACTTTATCAGGCGACAGTGCGGAACTGTATCGAACGCCTTCCGGAAGTCAAGGAAAATAGCATCTACCTGGGAGCCTGTATCTAATATTTTCTGGGTCTCATGAACAAATAAAGCGAGTTGGGTCTCACACGATCGCTGTTTCCGGAATCCATGTTGATTCCTACATAGTAGATTCTGGGTTTCCAAAAACGACATGATTCTCGAGCAAAAAATCATGTTCTAAAATTCTACAACAGATCGCGTCAGAGATATAGGTCTATAGTTTTGCGCATCTGCTCGACGACCCTTCTTGAAGACTGGGACTACCTGTGCTCTTTTCCAATAATTTGGAACCCTCCGTTCCTCTAGAGACTTGCGGTACACGGCTGTTAGAAGGGGGGCAAGTTCTTTCGCGTACTCTGTGTAGAATCGAATTGGTATCCCGTCAGGTCCAGTGGACTTTCCTCTGTTGAGTGATTCCAGTTGCTTTTCTATTCCTTGGACACTTATTTCGATGTCAGCCATTTTTTCGAATGTGTGAGGATTTAGAGAAGGAACTGCAGTGCGGTCTTCCTCTGTGAAACAGCTTTGGAAAAAGGTGTTTAGTATTTCAACTTTACGCATGTCACCCTCTGTTTCAATGCCATCATCATCCCGGAGTGTCTGGATATGCTGTTTCGAGCCACTTACTAATTTAACGTAAGACCAGAACTTCCTAGGATTTTCTTTCAAGTCGGTACATAGAATTTTACTTTCGAATTCACTGAACGCTTCACACATAGCCCTCCTTACGCTAACTTTGACATCGTTTAGCTTCTGTTTGTCTGAGAGGTTTTGGCTGCTTTTAAACTTGGAGTGAAGCTCTCTTTGCTTTCACAGTAGTTTCCTAACTTTGTTGTTGAACTACGGTGGGTTTTTCCCGTCCCCCACAGTTTTACTCGGCACGTACCTGTCTAAAATGCATTTTACGATTGCCTTGAACTTTTTCCATAAACACTCAACATTGTCAGTGTCGGAACAGAAATTTTCGTTTTGATCTGTTAGGTAGTCTGAAATCTGCCTTCTATTACTCTTGCTAAACAGATAAACCTTCCTCCCTTTTTTTATATTCCTATTAACTTTCATATTCAGGGATGCTGCAACGGCCTTATGATCACTGATTCCCTGTTCTGCACTTACAGAGTCGAAACGTTCGGGTCTGTTTGTTATCAGTAGGTCCAAGATGTTATCACCACGAGTCGGTTCTCTGTTTAATTGCTCGAGGTAATTTTCGGATAGTGCACTCAGTATAATATCACTCGATGCTCTGTCCCTACCACCCGTCCTAAACATCTGAGTGTCCCAGTCTATATCTGGTAAATTGAAATCTCCACCTAATACTATAACATGATGAGAAAATTTATGTGAAATGTATTCCAAATTTTCTCTCAGTTGTTCTGCCACTAATGCTGCTGAGTCGGGAGGTCGGTAAAAGGATCCAATTATTAACCTAGCTCGGTTGTTGAGTGTAACCTCCACCCATAATAATTCACAGGAACTATCCACTTCTACTTCACTACAGGATAAACTACTACTAACAGCGACGAACACGTTACCACCGGTTGCATGCAATCTATCCTTTCTAAACACCGTCTGTGCGTTTGTAAAAATTTCGGCAGAATTTATCTCTGGCTTCAGCCAACTTTCTGTACCTATAACGATTTCAGCTTCGGTGCTTTCTATCAGCGCTTGAAGTTCCAGTACTTTACCAATGCAGCTTCGACAGTTTACAATTGCAATACCGATTGCTGTTTGGTCCCCGCATGTCCTGACTTTGCCCCGCACCCTTTGAAGCTGTTGCCCTTTCTGTACTTGCCCGAGGCCATCTAACCTAAAAGACCGCCCAGTCCACGTCACACAACCCCTGCTACCCGTGTAGCCGCTTGCTGCGTGTAGTGGACTCCTGACCTATCCAGCGGAACCCGAAACCCCACCACCCTATGGCGCAAGTCGAGGAATCTGCAGCCCACACGGTCGCAGAACCGTCTCAGCCTGTGATTCAGACCCTCCACTCGGCTCTGTACCAAAGGTCCGCAGTCAGTCCTGTCGACGATGCTGCAGATGGTGAGCTCTGCTTTCATCCCGCTAGCGAGACTGGCAATCTTCACCAAACCAGATAGCCGCCGGAAGCCAGAGACGATTTCCTCCGATCCAATGTGTATGTAAGGCGCTAAATCTAGAAATACTGGATACAACATTCACTGGGGAAAGTGACAGCTACTACTGAGACCTAGATGTTTGGGTTAAGTTTAACTGAAACATTTGTGACACAATAATTCATTAAAAACAATAAATATTTTTTCATTTTCCAAAAAAAAATCTATTTTAAGGGGGGTAGGACGGCAAACGGGCCGACTTCGAGATGTAAAGGCACCACAGGACATTTTAATTTGCACTCTCTGTGCTTTTACAAATAAATTCATAAAACCTTGTCAGCATGACCAGGAAGGATTCAGGATTCACACTCATAGCAGTGGAAGTTCAAAAACATGAAAAAATAATATTTTTTAAAAGTGAAATTTCATGATTTTTTTCACTTACTGTTGGCTGCATTTGTTGCTATAGGTACATTTTTCTTCATAAGTAAGAGAGATTCCTCGATGAATTTGCACAGCTTACAAACCATACTTACAGGTGTATGAAACTCTAGAATTTATTTAATCTATGAAAAAATGAATGAGCTGTTACATTTTAAACTTCGTGTTAAGAGAAAACTCGAATTTTATAGTTAATTATCTACATTTTTACCACAGTTTGTAACAGATTTGGGAAACTCTAGAGTTTCGTACACCTGTAAGTATGGTTTGTATGCTGTGCTAATTTCATCGAAGAATCTCTCTTACTTATGAAGAAAAGTGTACCTACGGCAACAAATGCAGCCAATACTAAGTGAAAAAATGATGAAATTTCACATGTAGAAAAATTTGTTTTCCTACGTGTTGGCAGAAGAGCAAACACTGTGTTACTAATGGAGGCCGAAATGCACGCGTTTTAGCTCACGCAGGCTGGCGTGAGGAGGGAAGGACTATACTGACGTGAGGTCTGGAACATGACAAGGAATTAGAATTCAGAAAGCGGACGGAATTAGTTTGATACTTAACTTTCATCCATTAATGATCAACGTCGCTCTTGACGGTACATGATTCACAATATTATCTGTTCAGAATACCTTCTTGAAGATATGACTTACAGTAACTGAATATGGCGCCTTGGTAGGTTGTAGCAAATGACGTAGCTGAAGGCTATGCTAAACTGTCGTCTCTTCAAATGAGAGCGTATGTATATAGTGAACCGTCGCTAGCGAAGTCGGCTGTACAACTGGGACGAGTGCTAGGGAGTCTCTCTAAACTAGACCAAGCCGCTACCACGCCGTAGCGGAGAAGCGAGGCAACTGTCCCCCAATTGAAGCAGCTGATCGCCGCCATTTGCATTGATGAATCCTTGTACTGGGCTTGTGATTTGACGTATATGAGACGCAACAAGAGCAAATTGAAGCACAAATTAAACACATGTTTGTTTAAAAAAAGTACTGAGTATTCGAGTCTATTTTAAAAGTATACTTAAATGAATGAAGTTTCCTAATTTCCAAAATACGTCTACATAGAGACGCGAAATTTAAGAATGTACGGCTCTTTCCTGACAAGGTGGAGCGAGTTTACATCGATGTATTTGCATTAGATAATTACATGAAACTTTTAAAGCAGCAGACAGTACGATTATTATTTAATTCATGTAATTTTCCTGTCAGGTCCTGTTTGCTTTTTGCCGACTACTGTGTACATTTTGCACGCTTACTTTTGTTTAGCGCAGTATTGTCTACACTCGAATTTTTGTTGTGTCTATTTCAGACAGCATAGACACAATGAGGTAGCTAGGTGCACGCTAAACTAACGCAGACGGGCTTGAAGTTCTGGAACATGAGACTTATTAATGAATAAGAAGAAAAGTACGTAGATGTTACTTAACTTTTATTCTCTTGTTGGAATACATCTCTTGAATAGTAGTAAGCTATAAGCACTGATACAATTGGCGCCTTGCTAGGTAGTAGCTATGGACTAAGCTGAAGGCTATTCTATCTGTCTCTCGGCAAATGAGAGGAAGACTTGGTAGGTCTGGTCGCAAGCTATGTCGTCCGTACAACTGGGGCGAGGTCTAGTCCGTGTATTGTGACCTGCCATGTGGTGGCGCTAGGATTGCGATTACACAGTGGCGACACGCGGGTCCGACATGTACTACAGGACCGCGGCCGATTTAAGTTACCACCTAGCAAGTGTGGTGTCTAGCGGTGACACCACAATTTTGGTATGATTAATTGTAATAACCCATATCACTTTAAATACGGTAGGAATTTCATTCGCACATTCGCACATTAGCACCTCTAAAAGTGATTGAGTTTGCAACATTTGATCAAATATTTGACCATTTAGGAAGAATAATCACCACCTGACAACACATGTTAAGTATCTAAACGCAATTATTCGACATACCTATGATTCATACTTAATATATATTTGATTGCCTTGGTAACCTGGAAAAGGAACGTTCAAAATTGTATACACTGACAGTATTTCCACACTGTTTCAAATGGTTCAAATGGCTCTGAGCACTATGGGACTCAACTGCTGTGGTCATCAGTCCCCTAGAACTTAGAACTACTTAAACCTAACTAACCTAAGGACATCACACACATCCATGCTCGAGGCAGGATTCGAACCTGCGACCGTAGCAGTCGCACGGTTCCGGACTGCGCGCCTAGAACCGCGAGACCACCGCGGCCGGCTCCACAGTGTTTAACCTAGGCCTATATTGCACGATTTCCAGGACACTACACCCTTTTCAAATGAGTTGGAAATCCAAATACTGTCGGTATAGCATCGTCCTTTAGTTGACGTCTATTTACATAATTTTCCATGTAACAATTCTCTTCAAACTGAAGAGAGCACAGTAAATGATTTGCTGTCGGTTGGAAGTTCTCTCTCCGAGTAGCAACTATCCATTTCCGATTTAGAAAATCGTTTGTAAGGGGAAACCTAAACAAAAACAAACACTCATGATGTATTATTTCTCCATGAAAATACTATATACAAGTAATAGAAAGTAACAAACAAGCAGAAATGACTGACCTGTTGTAATGTCTCTTGCAGCGGTCTCTCCGCGATATTTTCAGAAATTTTATAAATTATGTAACTCAGTACATATCTCGAAATGTCTCTTCTTATCTTACCGATTCCTGAACTTTAATATACATGATTATCAATGCCAAGTAGTTTCAAGCCCTATTATTCCTTGGAGCGTCCATTTACTCCATGGAATAGCTTCTCTACTATCTGTTTTCTCTTATGAAAAGAATGAATGAGATCTTGCCGATTGGCCGTGAAAGAAGGAGGATGTATATGTATGTATTGTTGAGCTAGTCGCCATCTTGATGAGATTCTGTATGAGAAGGAATTTAATACATGAACTAAACTAAAGTAAGTGTGTTCGCGTATTATTTAACTGATTATTATTGACAGTGTCTGCTTACTACGCTGTGTTGCACGGGATCAGTGGGGAACGTCTGATTTACACTGGACGAACCTGCCGTTTTGTATGCTCAAGATATCCAGTTTATTACCTCAAATAAATGGGCTAACACGGTCTTACCAGCAGAACTCCGGTCTTCCCCATGTGATCACCGAAAGTTAATAATTATTACAAATGTTTTCAGGAGATCGACTGACAATTTTCGTCGCACCGAGACTTCGAAATTGCTTCACTGCCTTATGGAATTTAAGTTAAGCTCAATTTAATCAGAATAGAACAGTATTGAACTGTGCGAATGTGATAAACCTGCTTTGTGAATGAAAATTCCCTTAATATACACATGTTTTTACTATCCTGATCAGTGAAGCTAAATCAGGCCGGTGTGAGAGAGGTTTTTTTAATTTTAGATCCCACATAAAAAATTATAAAACTGCGAAATGTAACATTGTTTCCGTCTTCGTCTTTGTTTCCATTATACTGTTACAATTAAAAGCAGCACACGAACGAACCCTGTTTACGCACTGTTTCCCTGCAAATGGTGGCTTCTGTCACGTTCAATGTGGGGACGCGACACTAGCGCCAATGCGCGGTCTAGTTTTTATATAGTAAGTCTACGGACTATACCAGCCGTGTGACAGCGCTCGGTCTGCAATCACTGATAGCGGCGACACGCGGGTCCGACGTATACGAACAGACCGCGGCCGATTTAAAGGCTACCACCTAGCAAGTGTGGTGACTGGCGGTGACACCACACTATTTTTTTGAACTTCCACTGCTATGAGTGAGAATCCTGAATCGTTCCTGGTCATGCTGACAAAGTTTTATGAATTTATTTGTAAAAGTATAGTGTAAATTTAAATGTCCTGTGGTGCCTCTCCTGCTCCAAGGTCTCCCGTTTCACGTCCTACCCCCCTTAAATAGATTAGAATATTGTAAAAAGTGGGCATGATGTACACCTCTCACCCCCACACCTCCCTTGCCAGTTGGTATTGCGAGGGTTACGGTGTTCTTGTGCGGTGAGGAGGGGAATAATTCAGTCTCGAAGGCGATCTCAGGCTGAAAGCGCCGACCTCTAAAGCCGAAGGTCAGAGCGCAGTGTTTACACGTTTCGTTAGACGGGTCGCTTTCTGCAGACGCGCGCGCGTGTGCAGCGGCGCAGCGGCGCGGCGCTGAGCTAGTGGCACACGTCAACCGCCACTATTGGAATTGGCCGCAGAGAGCCGGGCGTGCCACGAGGCAAGGACGCGCAGGTTGGAGGCTGGCGGCAAATTGAGCGGGGCTGCAGGCGCAACAAAGTGGGCACAGGCCGGCTGGCAGCGCCGTGTGACGACTGCCGCCCGCCCGCCGCCGCCGCCGCCGCCGCCGCCGCTGTCCTGGCCTGGCAGCCACGAGGATTATTTTTATGAGTATCGCTGCAAAAAGACACGTGTGCACGCCCGCTGGCGCACAGGCCCCGCCCGCCCGATTGGGCAACAGGTTATATTTGTGGCGGCTGAAACCGGAGTTAGCCTAGCGTGCGTCGCCGCTCTCTTCACTCTGCATCCCAATCTACATTTATACTTCAGCAGGGCACCTTACGGTGTGTGGCAGAGAGTACTTTGTGTGCCATTGTCACCTTTCCCATTTCCTGTTACAGTCGCTAATGATGTGCGGGAACTATTCATTCGAAGAAGAATCAACCGACCTCTGAGTTCCTCTCACGCATCACTAGCAAAAAATACCATAAAGGGGGAAAATAAGAGGATCTAACTCATACAGAGGATTAGGGGCCGCAGACTGGCCTGATGCACCTCTTTACCCACGCTAGTTTACTCTCTGCGTAACTACTGCAGTCTATATCCACTTAAACTTGTTTCATACACTACTGGCCATTAAAATTGCTACACCACGAAGAAATGCAGATGATAAACGGGTATTCATTGGACAAATATATTACACTACAACTGACATGTGACTATATTTTCACGCAATTTGGGTGCATAGATCCTGAGAAATCAGTACCCAGAACAACCACCTCTGGCCGCAATAACGGCCTTGATACGCGTGGGCACTGACACAAACAGAGCTTGGATGGCGTGTACAGGTACAGCTGCCCATACAGCTTCAACACGATACCACAGTTCATCAAGAGTAGTTACTGGCGTATTATGACGAGCCAGTTGCTCGCCCACCACTGACCAGACATTTCCAATTGGTGAGAGATCTGGAGAATGTGCTGGGCAGGGCAGCAGTCGAACATTTTCTGAATCCAGAAAGGCCAGTACAGGACCTGCAACATGCTGTCGTGCATTATCCTGCTGAAGTGTAAGGTTTCGCAAATGGTTCAAATGGCTCTGAGCACTATGGGACTCAACTGCTGAGGTCATTAGTCCCCTAGAACTTAGAACTAGTTAAACCTAACTAACCTAAGGACATCACAAACATCCATGCCCGAGGCAGGATTCGAACCTGCGACAGTAGCGGTCTTGCGGTTCCAGACTGCAGCGCCTTTAACCGCACGGCCACTTCGGCCGGCTAGGGTTTCGCAGTGATCGAATGAAGGGTAGAGCCACTGGTCGTAACACATCTGAAATGTAATGTCCACTCTTCAAAGTGCCGTCAATGCGAACAAGAGGTGACCGAGATGTATAACCAATGGCACCCCATACCCACGCCGGGTGATAAGCCAGTATGGCGATGACGAATACACGCTTCCAATGTGCGTTCACCGCGATGTCGCCAAACACGGATGCGACCATAATGATGCTGTAAACAGAACCTGGATTCATCCGAAAAAAAGGCGTTTTGCCATTCGTGCACCCAGGTTAGTCGTTGAGTACACCATCGCAGGCGCTCCTGTCTGTGATGCAGCTTCAAGGGTAACCGCAGCCACGGTCTCCGAGCTGATAGTCTATGCTGCTGCAAACGTCGTCAAACTGTTTGTGCAGATGTTTTTTGCCTTGCAAACATCCCCATGTGTTGACTCAGGGATCGAGACGTGGCTGCACGATCCGTTACAGCCATGCGGATAAGATGCCTGTCATCTCGACTGCTAGTGATACGAGGCCGTTGGGATCCAGCACGGCGTTCCGTATTACCCTCCTGAACCCACCGATTCCATATTCTGCTAACAGTCATTGGATCTCCACCAACGCGAGCAGCAATGTCGCGATATGATAAACCGCAATCGCGATAGGCTACAATCCGACCTTTATCAAAGTCGGAAACGTGATGGTACGTATTTCTCCTTGTTACACGAGGCATCACAACAACGTTTCACCAGTCAACGCCGGTCAACTGTTGTTTGTGTATGAGAAATTGGTTGGAAACTTTCCTCATGTCAGCTCGTTGTAGGTGTCGCCACCGGCGCCAACCTCGTGTGAATGCTCTGAAAAGCTAAGCATTTGCGTATCACAGCATCTTCTTCCTGTCGGTTAAATTTCGCGTCTGTAGCACGTCATCTTCGTGGTGTAGCAGTTTTAATGGCCATTAGTGTATAATCGAGCCTTGGTCTCCATCTATAGTTTTAATCCCCTCCACATCCCATAGCTACCTCCAATACCTGCATGATTATTCCTTGATGCCTCAATATTTCTATCAACCGACCCCTTCATTTCCCCACGTAGTGTCATCACTTTCTTTCTCCCCATTTCGCTTCAGTACCACCTCGTTAAATACAAGGAACGACTTGTTTATAACCCAGGTGGCAGTTGTGAGTCGAAAGGCATGAAAAGGAAACGGTGGTTGAGATGGGAATGGGACAGGGTTGTAACTTAATCTCGACGTTGTTCATTCTTTTCACTCAGCAGGTGGTAAAGGATGGTTCAAATGGCTCTAAGCACTATGGGTCTTAACATCTGAGGTCATCAGTCCCCTAGACTACTTAAACTTATCTAACCTAAGGACATCACACCTGCGACGGCAGCAGCAGCGCGGTTCCAGACTGAAGCGCCTAGAACCGCTCGGCCACAGCCGCCGGCGGTGGTAAAGTAAACCAAGGAGAACTTTGGAAAGGGACTTAAGGCTCAGAGAGAAAAAGTGAAAGTCCGAGGTTTGTCGACGACATTGTAATTCTGTCAGAGACAGCAAGGGATTTAGAAGAGCAATTGAACGGAATAAGTAGGGGCTTGAAAATAGGTTCTAAGATGAACATCAACAAAATTAAAACAAGTGTCACGGAATTACACAATGCTGAGGGACACCAAAAACAGTAGATGAGTTTTACTATTTGGGCAGCAAAATAACTGATGATGGCCAAAGCCGAGAAGATATAGTAACCAAAGCGTTTCTCAAGAAGAGGATTTTGTTAACATCCAATATAAATTTGCGCGCTAGAAAATCTTTTCTGAAGGTACTGCCTGGAGTGTGGCCTTATGTAGAAGTGAAACGTGGACGATTGGGACTTGAGACAAGAACAGCCTGAAACTTTGGCAATTTGGTGCTACAGAAGAATGCTGAAGACTAGATGGGTACATTGAGTAACTAATGAGGAGGTACTGAATCGATCTGGGGAGGAAATAAAAATTTATAGTTCAAAAATGGTTCAAATGGCTGTTAGCACTATGGGACTTAACATCTGAGGTCATTAGTCCCCTAGAACTTGGAACTACTTAAACCTAACTAACCTAAGGACATCACACACATCCATGCCCGACGCAGGATTCGAACCTGCGACCGTAGCGGACACGCGGTTCCAGACTGAAGCGCCTAGAACCGCTCGGCCACTCCGGCAGGCAAAAATTTATGGCACAACGTGACTAAAAGAAAGGGTGGGTCGATAGGACATAGCCTGAAGAAAAAAAAATCTTCAGTTTGGTAGTGTAGGGACGTGGGGAATGAGAGTCATAGAGACAGACGACGGGATGTTACGGTAGGCAGGTTCAATTGGGTGAAGGTTGCCGTAATTATTCATAGCTGAAGAGTTTTGTGAAGGCTAGAATATCATGGACAGCTGCATCAGAACGGTCTTCGGAATGAAGACCACAATAATAACCACGTCATTAGTTATTAGTCTATCCATCTAATCTTCAACATTCTACTGTAACACCATGTTTCAAAATCTTCTATTCTCTTCTTGTATGAGCTATTTATCGTCCTCATTTGACTGCCGTGAAAGGCTACACTCCAGGCAAAAACTTCGATAAAAGATTCCGAAAATGTATTAAATTTTATCAAATTACTCTTTTTTCAGGGCTGCTTTTCATGCTGTTGTATGTCTACAGTTTATATCCTTTCTATCTCGGCCATCGTCAGTTATTTCGCTGCCCAAAGAACAAAAGTCATATACTAAGTCTAGAGTATATTACATCACTTGCAGCCATGTCAGATAAAGCACGTTCTTATTGAAAACAGCCTTCGCTTAATGGAAGCTTTAATTTTGTTAACTCTATGTAGTGCTATAAAAAGTAATTTCAAAGGGCTCATGACAACAGCCAACTGTCTGCGGAGAATGTCAGATCTTCATCTTACAAGTCCATGTTATTCTTACAGAGTAAACAAGTCAGTCCTAGGATTTTGATCTGTCACTTATCACTTATTTCGCCTCTGGCAATTTTCGTTAATATGAAAAACCGATTTGCACCTTGGTTCGCAGTGAACGTTGAACTATAGTTCCCTTGTAACAGTTGGGTTCGACAGTTCCAACTTCGGAGGAAAGGAACGGCATACCCCTAATACTTAGATCATGCCTACTAAAGCACTGGCGTGTTCAATCCAACCTTGAGTTGATGGCACCTTTACATTTACCTTACTTTATCCAGCTTCACACTGCACGACTGCAAAACGTTATGGTTTGTTGTTCATTGTGCTGACTTGGAAGAGACTAGAGGTGACGTTCTCTACTCTTAAAAGCTCCAAGACCTTGCGATGTGACTCATTTCTTGTGATGTATTTATTACTGAATGTTGGTCTTGGTGAAGATTATCTGACGAAATTGCAAGGGACCAGCTGGAGGTGGTTTATTAACTATTAGTAATGTACGTTATCCATTCCAGTGGTCGGATTTCGAAATATTTCGGAACGCAGTGAGACTGTTTGTCTTTGCCTCACAGTAGTGACATTTTACCCTGTCTCGCGAATGAAATCGAGGCTGAGAATCATTATTAAGACCGTAAGTAAGTGAAGCACTGATAAAAATGATCTGGATCCATCGACAACGGTTTTCTTTAAATGTCAATCTTTTTTCCCTGAAATTACCCAACGGAATATATATTTGGCTTCACAACAAATGTGTCATCGTTCTAGCGCACATTGTGCTGAATTTTTGGCCTTAATGACGCTGACTGATTGTATGTATTACGTTTTAGGGTCCACACTGAGGTATAAAATTGAAAAATAAATAGTTGCACTTCTTGCTTTGAAAATTAGAATCATCACTGTAATGGAAACACGGCAGGACTGTTGATTTTGGTATCCATTTTAACTTGCTATTACACAAAGAGAGAGAAGATGCAGCAGTGTGGGGAAGTAACTCTACTAGCGCTTGGAATATCTGATAATGCTGCTGCACAGGCCCATGAAAGTCAAGTAAATGTTTTAACAAATGTGACTTACTAGCTGCAAACCGTGCTACCAAAGCAGTACGGATCTTGTGACTTGGCACTCATAAATGAGATGCGGGATTTGTCCAGTCACTAATTACTGATTGTCACAGCATAATTGTGTACCACCTAACAGACTCCTTGAGCAGGGATTCTCCACACCGATTAGGACATAATTCCTATACGGTACTGGCTTTTATGGGAACTACTATAAGCCTCGTTATCGGACTGGTCCTTTTACCGAAGGTTACCGCAGCCAAGCCGTGTCCGAGAAAATCTGATTATCTAGATGTCTTTCTTGCATAATGGTACTGGTCATTTTATTGGGAGGTACGTTGAGATTTGTTTCTGAGTAATAATTGCAAGAAAAGTTTACCTGCTATTACCTGTAAAGAACGAGCAGTTGAATAATTCATCTAGCCTTCCCACAGAATGTGACAATATTTACTCTCATTACTAGAGATTTACTGGATTATATACAGCATAGCAGATTTCTGAGTGCGAATGAGCAGTACCATGGCTTGCACGTTCGCCCAATATCAATGCTTTGCGCTTGAATTTGTGAGAAATGTACAAGAACTAGTTTATGCTGAGCTGATTTCTCAACAAGTTATGGGAGTCTGACAAACCTTTCAACAAGGTTCTCTGATCTTTGAAAGACTGTAATAATCTTCATGGGCATGTTCTCGTGTGTGTACAAGCAAGAGAGTCATATTTCAAATATTTTACATGTTTTCTGTGAGTTAATGACTTGTCGAACAAATCTCAAGAGCTGACAACGGTATGCAGATAATATGCCATATTTAAATTTTATTTCGATAAGAATGCGAAGCAATTACGGGCACGTGGTTACGAGAAATTTTTCCCATTGTTTTCGTGAAAATAATCTGCTCCCAGATTGCTTGAAAGATTTTGACTCCCGTGTACAAAGATTGAAGGTCTCGAGAGTTCGGCTGGACTATGACTGCAAGAAGTCATAGATCACAACGAAATCCCTTTCTTAAAAGACCTGCAATCAAAGCCTCTACTAGACGGCTGTATCACTTTCTGGTCGATCGGGGCGACTATTTGGGGAAGCAATTATTTGATTTGGACTGTAATTGGAGCAATAATTTCATATTAATTTGAGTTTCATCCGCCTTACGATTGCGCGTTGCGACTTGAACTCAACTGTCAGCGAGGCAAACCCACGTTCCAGATTTTTTGCAAGAGCATTTCTTGTCTGTAACCAGATGGTTTTTCCCTGGGTTCTTGTCGAGATTCAGAATGCATACTTATTACTGTTATTGAAGTTTGCTAAGCTCGCGTAGGTGTTACAAACTTTCTGGTGCGTCAGGTATTCTCACAGCAATATTAAGTGAGAAATAATAATGCGAGAAGTTTTGTGGTGAGTTATCATTAACCAGAGAACTTCCAGTAGCGGCAGAAAGGACTCCAAAACAAATCTTACAGCATCTCCGAGCTAACAGGTTGAAAAGCATCTACAATTTCGTATCTTGCTTGGAGTCGATCGGTAGGCCTTCAGAGTGTAGGAAGTGAATTGTGAGCTCTCTGGCCTAGAGGTGATGTTCGAAAGTGTACATTATACAGAGTTAGTGGTCCATAGTGACTGACGAAGCTATTCTTTCTGTACGGAATGCTTACTTTCTCAAGGGCGTTTCCGGTATGCCGCCTCAGAGTTCTGATCAGTAATTTCCAGTTTTTGTAGGCGAGTATTGCCGGTTAGTGCATGCGTCAGAGATCAGTAGAGGCCTCGTGTTAGGTCGTAGCTGGAAAAAAAGGAAGATTTGTGTTAAACGTCCCGGTGACATCGCGGTCCTTAGTGACGGAGCACAAGTTAGTGGCACGAAAGAACGAGGAACGGAATAGGCCATGCCCTTTTGAAAAGAACTGTCCCGGCATTTACCTATAGAGAGTTAGGGAAATCACGGAAAACACAGATGTCGATGGCCGAACGGGGCTTTGGATCACCGTCCATCTGAATGCGAGTCCAGTGTGATATCCATTGCGCCACCTCCCTCGATCGTTGGAAGCTGGAAGTGATGGTGACGGAAGAGACCGACTTGGCAGGGTCTAAATAGCGAAAAGGACCTTATTTGTTTCCGTTGAAACTTGAAGATTTTGTTTTCGTGAGACGTTATTTTTCCCTGTAATGCTACTTCGACTGCGGAGATTCCTGAGTAAGTTGCAAGGAACCAGTTGGAGATGGTACGTTGACTGTTACGATGCACGATGCACGTTTTCCGGTCCACTGGTTGGATCCTGAAATATTTCTGAGAGTTGTTAAATTGTTATACGGGATGTAAACTGACTGGACAAATTTTAGTTACTCCATTAAAAGAGAGTATTGGTCACTTTGGAGCGTTGTAGCTGGCCTAGAACTGGTACGAAGTGGCCATGTGACCCTCTGCAGCTGAAGTAAGCCATGCCACTGAAGTTTTGTATATGTGCCGGTCAATTGTAAGGAATCAACGCAGTGAGATGGATAGAAGTGGACCGGCCGGGGTGGCCGAGCCGTTCTAGGCGCTACAGTCTGGAACCGCGCGACCGCTACGGTCGCAGGTTCGAATCCTGGCTCGGGCATGGATGTGTGTGATGTCCTTAGGATACTTAGGTTTAAGTAGTTCTAAGTTCCAGGGGACTGATGACCTCAGCAGTTAAGTCCCATAGTGCTCAGAGCCATTTTTTTTTACATATAAGTGGAGAAGTAACAAGAAGGTAGAAAGGAACTGCTCTTTTGGCAAATGCGCGTAATTTGTTGTAGTATTAACGCGGAGTGTCCGACATGTTCACAACGAATGATCTACTACTCGCAGCCTTATAACATGGCGTAAGAACAGTGATTGTAACAAGGTCTTAACTGACAGAGAAAGAAGCCTCTAGTCACGCCTTGTGAATTACAATCGGTTTCAAACCCGACAAGAACTGCTGTTGTCAGTGAATACAGATTCAACCAAACCAATTCCGAACGAAAGTTGCGAAGGGAATTGCATGCAGTGGACATTCGGAGCCGGGAAACTCGCAAAAGAGCATTGCTCGCAGCAACACATAAAGGTGCACGTCTTCATTGGGACAGACAACACAAAAACTGGACAGTAGCTGAATGACGCGTGTATTGTGGCCCGACGAGTGGCGATTTTGCTCTTTTGAAATGATGCGAGGCGTCGAGTGCATCGAGGGCCAAATTACGCCTTTAAACTGCAATTTATGGAGGACGTACTTCTGGACAGGTTTGATTTTCTGATCTATTGTAAGTGTTTCTCATCCTGTAACTTCGGGCTACTCATTCGGGTTATCACGAACATGAACCAAGATGGTTCTTCCAACATTCTGATGACGAACTGTTGACTGTCTTCTTCATGTTCGTGTGAGTGCGCTGTGAACACTCCCGTCCTCCAAGAGACGACAGCGATGTTCATGCGTACGCTCAGGCACCACCTGTCGCATCTCGACTGCCCCGTTAAATCAGTGGAACGTAATCACACAGAACATGTCTGGGACCAATCTCAACGTCGGGTGAAACGCAATTTGATACCACTAAGAGGTCTAATCATCAATTCCAGGTATGACATTCATGAAGGAAACTGTCAATTCTCTTCCTTGTCAATAGAAAATAGAGGCGTCCTTACATGGTATTAACGTCATGTTTCCTCTCAATAAGTAATTTTGTTGTTTAATTTGCTTATAATTAGTGCAGAAATGGTGACTGCTTTAACCTTACTCGCGGGGTCATAGCGATCCTTGTTAAAACTGCATTACAAGTGTAGCATCATTAGGAATCTATCCGGGTCCATTGGTAAACGTTTCCTTTTCTAATCAGTGGAGTGATACGTCACTTAATTTGCTTCACTTGTCGTATATGGCTAGAAGCTCATCGATTCTGTCCACGGAGGCCGTGAAAAATCATGTGGCCAAGTGACGGAAGGTGATGGGAACAGTACAAGACAGAAAACGTATTTGTGATTTATCCAGATAAAACAAGGTCCGATAAATGATTCACCTTCGACACTTTACTTACGAGATTATGGAAATAATACTCCATAAAAAACGGCCTTTCCTAAACACTTTCCCTTCTGGTTGTAAATCTCTTCCTGCAAGCGGATAAAAAAAAGACAAAGGAACTCGCATCTCAGACGCGATACAAGATTTCAGAGTGTATCGGGCCTAACTGTTCGCGATGATTTACACGTAACCAAAACGTTTTTTCCAGGAAAAGAAAGATAAAATGCTAACAGAGCCATTAATCCTGTAAAATTCACTCGTACGTAGCTGCATGCATTTGCATAACGGCTGCAGCTTGCAGGCACTCTAGCATAATTCGTGAGTGTAAGGCCAGGGTTGCTGGAACATTTCCAGTGCTTATGGATCACAAACAGCAGACACAGACGTAAACATTTGCATCTCGGACAGGACATCGTGCCTCACAAAGGTAACGACGGAGTGGAGTGCTAGCGCTGCCCTTTGGTTAACTGCGGCTAGTACAACGTTTTTCTACGTCGAAAAGGTAATGTTCATAAAGATGCCAGCTTGAAAACAGCCAATAAAGTGGGCTGTAAGCCTTGCGCAATTACTGGGAAAGGCAGCCCAGTAGTGTGAAAAAGGCAAATGCATTTTGGTCTTTAATGCTTTGTGCGTTAGTACAACTTGTTCTTTTCCTACTTCATTTGAAGTCAGTGGAAACTCGTCCTCCTATACTTTAGTGACATACTTACGGTGTTATTGGGAAGGTTTGTATCTCGGAAATGGTTTTCCATAATTCTACACTGGATGAAGGCCCTATTACACAGAAAGATAACTATATTTTAATTTAAATTGAGTGCGCTCTGGAAGTCACATTGTCTGTATACAGATGGAGCGTGTATCGGCCCAGTTGATAGTATTCACCTCTCTCTCTCTCTCTCTCTCTCTCTCACACACTCACTCTCTCTGTGTGCGTGTATATGTGTGTATGTGTGTGTGTGTGTGTGTGTGTGTGTGTGTGTGTGTGTGTGTGTAGGTGGGTGTTGGTGTGGGCGGGTGGTTGGGTACGTACGTTGGTTCTCAGATGAATATAAGACCCTGTACGTGATTTGTCTAGGTAGATGTGAAAAAGCACCTAAAACCACACACCCAGTTCACCAAAGTTCATTATTCTGGGGTTTAGGGTAGATACGGTCTGGCTAGCTTCCTCGTCTCTGAGACAAGCGCGCTGAGAGTTGAGTGAACCAAGCAGACAACACTGAGGTCTCTTCTCGATCACTACTGCGGTGATCGTTCGAAAAGACCTTTATATGGAGCTGATGTTATGAGAGATACCAGAAGCATAAGTTATCCAGATATATTACTTAAATATCGCGCTGAAGCTGACTTCCGAGCTTCCCTGTTACTGGAAATTTAATAATAGTTTTACCATCTACTTACGTAGTGCTCGAAATATAGTGCTGCTGAATTCATTCATAATGGATTAAGGCAGTAAGTACTGCAGATGTTAATGCTACACTACCAGTACTCTTACGGGAATCAGACCGAAGGAGACAGCGAAACCTGTAAGAACTCGTGAATAAACTGGCGACTTTCCAACAGATTTTGGAGAGAATGTAAGTATCACGCTTCCTAAGAAAGATAGAGCGGGTAGATGTGATAATTACTGCACAAATAATCTACTGCTACAAACAATAAAAATTCCCAGATGAGTATTTTTATGGAAGATTGATGGAGAAAGCTGAAACTGGATTAGGAGGTGATCAGTTTTGGTATTAGCTGCAGCAGGAGCAGCAGAGAAGCAATTTTAGCGTTGTGGCTAATGATTTATGAAAAATAACAACAGTGGAACAGTCGTTGTTTTCATAGATTTAGGGAAACGTTTTGATAAAGTGAAATAGAACAAAATGCTTTTCATTTTAGGCAGTGTAGTATCAATGACAAGGATAGAACGGTAATTCATTCTCTTGATGCGATGCAGACTGGAAAAGCCGTCACTTACGGAGAGACACAAGAGGCTAAAATAAGGAAAGACTAAGCGTTGCTCATTGTTAACACTGATGTTTCATTCGTATATCGAAGAAAAAATGAGCGAAGCAAACGTCTCTCTCGATGTTGGAATCATTTGGCACGTACAGAATGTTAGCGTGATGACATAACAGTGGTCGTCGAAAATAAACAGTAATTAATCCGTGTACGATAGAATGTAACGTATATTAGTTGATAGCTGTAATATGCACGTAAGCAAAAAGAGAACTATATGATAATGGAGTGCGCAGCTGGTGAAAGTGCTAGATGGAAGAATGTTAAATTTAGAGAAAGGAACTTTGAAGAGGTGGATGAACTTTGACAACTAGGAAGTAGAAAAAATGTAAAAGAAAATGCAAGAAAGACACAGCGTGAAGTGCTTTCTATAGTAGAAACGGCTGCTATCATCCAAAAATATAAACCTCGGGACATAAAAAAAAGTTAGTAGTAAGCTGTGTTTGGAGCCCAATTACGTATGGATGCAAAACATGGAAAATGTAGTAGACAGAAACGAAACGATTCAAAGTCTGTGAAACATTGTGTTGCAGAAGACTGCTGAAGATCAGTTTGGTTGATCAAGTAATGAAACGTGCCGCAACGACTAAACGAGACAACAACGATCGGGCACAAATTGCGACTTTGAAAACTAATCGAAGGGATTGTGGAAAGAAGGTATGTCAGTGGCAGGCCTAGATATGAGGCCAAAACGCAGGACGTTGTTGTAGAATGCAGTAGTTATCCTGAAATGAACTACTAACAAGCTCCAGGAATGGAGAGGTGCAAAATACCAGCCGTAAGGTTGATGACCGGAACAACAGCAATTATTCATCACTTTTGTTCCCATTGACGTCGATTGCTGTGCCTACTTTACTTTTTCACCGACTAGTAACACGTTACTCCCCCGTTCCGCTCCACACAGCCACGCCCGTTCCCCATCAGTTTCGTGGCTGATTCGTGATACCTTCCTACTCTAGATCAAGACTGCCCGCAAACTGCACCCGCCTGGAATCAGCTACGACAGCTGATTGTCACCTTGGGAGTCGTCAGTATGACCTCACTTTTCTTTCAAAAATCCTCTACTGTCACAGTAATGGACAATATAGCTGGGAGAAAGAGTGGTATTTGATAAGCACCTCTCTACGAGAGTAATATTCTCCGTCGTGAATTGTTGGTAATATGCTCTCCGTCATGTGCAGCTTCTCTCTGGATATCATGGAGTTATAATAACGCGAGGTGACGCTACAGACTTAGACGCTGTGCATTTTTTTTGAAGCCACCGCCGCCATGTTAATAGGCCCTAAACGTTAGCGGACTAATTTTTACAGTTGATTATTGTTCTTAATTTCTGATGCGTCCAAGCAACAGTTGTTTTAAATGATAAATATTACAGTGCTTTCGTGAATAACACAACGTCAGGAAGGCATTTTCAGATGTTTTACTGACCTTAAATGGATATGTACTCCTGTAATATGACGCCTTTGGCCACGTAAAGGAAGTTTATTTATGTTACACATTTCGAATACCAAACAAGCGAAGTAAGTGATGTGAAAAAGCTGCTTTCGTAATACAGCATTTTCCTTAATACGGAATGATGAAACTGATGGTGCGTCTATGTCCTCCTCCCGAAAATGCCAGAAACATATTTTGCCACGTCTAAATGGTTTTCAATATTTCACAGCGTTCAACCAGAGGGCTCGAGTTGTATTAATACGAAATCTAAAAACAAGTTACGGAAATAACCAACGCAACTAAAACCCATGTACGTAAAGAAAATATTGCTTGAATAAGTCCACTTGCGAATGAGATCGATTGGTTTATAATTTTAGTCTACAATGTAAATGATGCAAGCTAGAATTTTTTTTATCAAAACGGTCCCATCAGAAGCAAATGTTTGACCGTACTAATAGCAATCGTGGGCTTCAAGTTGGTGACGTTATGACGACTCCCCTTATTACACCTCCGTGGTGAAAACTCGCTGGTGCCCTTCGAATGTCCGACAGAGTCGACCAGACTGCCGGCAAGGCTATGGACCCATCGTCTGTGACTGCACTCCCACGCAAATGATCACTTTACTTCCCTGATTTAAGAGTGCTTCATCATCTATTAGAATACAAACTTAAAAGTAACTTATAGCTCATAGTCCAAAATACCCTACCGCTTGAGTGCCACATTTTATTGCCAGTATTATTTCCGTACATTGAAACATGTATGACAATGAGTTACTATAAGGTACTTGTGGTTCATGTACTTAGAAACGTGTTCTCTACCAGTAGCGTAGGACTGTTCAAAAGGAAATTGATTTGATGGTTTTAAAAAGGTGTTAATAATTTTCATTGCCTTTAAATCCAATTAAATTTACAGAGCTCTTTTATTACACTGAAGCTATATTAATGCAGATTTCAGAGAGAAAATAGTTCGCACAACTATACCAATAGAAGGAACAGGTTGTAAGACGTGTATATGTTTCAAGGTTTATAGGACACTTTCTGAAGCTTCAAGGAATAGTTAATTTGGTAATGGAGAGAAATTGGGGAGATGTGTTTAGGGAAACTAAAGCTGAAATACAGTAAACAAGTTCAAATGGAAGTAGATTATGGTAGTTATGGAAAGATGAAAATACGAGTACTTTCACAGGACGGACCAACGTGGAGAGCTTTATCAAAACAATCTTCCGACTGAAGACGGCAACAGCGTCATTTTAAAGGTTCCAGAATCAGTCTTACTCTCTGCAGCGAAGAGTATGTTGTTTTGAAATTTCCAGACAGATTACTACTGTGTGCCGCTCCAGGACTCTAATCCGGAATCAAAACTTCCGCTGGCAATGCTCTTACCTACTGAGATATCCAGGTGCAACTCACGACCCGCTCTCACAGCTTTACTTTCCTTGTATCTTTAGAAGGTAAGAGAGAGGTAGAGGTACCAGTGGAAGTAAAGCTGTGAGCGTGGGTCCTGACTCGTGTGCAGATTAGGCCTGGTTTTTGTCGCTGAAGCAACCGGTTTTCGGTTATGTCGTTTTTTTTTCAAAAAAATGGCTCTGAGCACTATGGGACTTAACATCTATCATCAGTCCCCTAGAACTTAGAACTGCTTAAACCTAACTAACCTAAGGACATCTCACAACACCCAGTCATCACGAGGCAGAGAAAATCCCTGACCCCGCCGGGAATCGAACCCGGGAACCTGGCGTTTTTTTTTCACACCAGTTTAATCTGACTCCTAAAAATACTCAAAATAACCGAATAACCGATTTTCGGTATTTTATTCCTATTATTTGCAGTAATAAACATAGAAATTGGAGAGGGATTAAAAAGTTTTCACTGTCTCAATTTCAGACACATAGATTGAAAATATTAAACACGGAAATAAAAGAAAGCATGGTTCGTCCTCCGTTCCCTGCTTTTTTGGAAAAGTGATATGTTACAGCGTAAAGTGAAACGCCGGCACGCCAGTCGGTAGCGACAGAGCGGAGGGGGCTGTGAGAAGACGTCAGACAACTGCACGTTGACCGACCCCTCTCCAGGACGACAACGCGACAGCAGCGGCGCCTATGCAGAAACAAGCACCGCACCCGACTGGTAGCGGCCCAGTTGAAGAGCAGCTTCAAGATTAGTCACCTGTATAGCACCGACTACCCTATTCACTTATATGTAACATGGACTTGGGAATTGTTATACTGAAGAACAGTGCTTATCTTGCATGTCGCCCTTTTGTTTGCGTCCCATCTTTGTAACACAAAGTTAATTATTTCATTTCTCATTTTGTAATGAAACTCATTAATACAATTTGTTTGAATGTTGTCTAGGGATCCGAGAAAACAGGTTTCGTAGAAAATCGGAGAAAGACGAAGGTGATGAGAAGTAGTGGAAATGAGAACCGCGAGAAACTTAGCATCAGGATTGATGGTCACGAAGTCAGTGAAGTTCAGGAATTCTGCTACCTAGGCAGTAAAATTACCAATGACGGACGGAGCAAGGAGGACATCAAAAGCAGACTCGCTATAGCAAAAAAGGCATTTCTGGACAAGAGAAGTCTACTAATATCATATACCCGCCTTAATTTGAGGAAGAAATTTCTGAGGATGTACGTCTGGAGTACAGCATTGTATGGTAGTGAAACATGGACTGTGGGAAAACCGGAACAGAAGAGAATCGAAGCATTTGAGATGTGGTGCTATAGACGAATGTTGAAAATTAGGTGATGTTAGGAATGAGGAGGTTCTACGCAGAATCGGAGAGGAGAGGAATATGTGGAAAACACTGATAAGGAGAAGGGACAGGATGATAGGACATCTGCTAAGACATGAGGGAATGACTTCCATGGTACTAGAGGGAGTTGTAGAGGGCAAAAACTGTTGAGGAAGACAGAGATTGGAATACTTGGAATACGTCAAGCAAATAATTGAGGACGCAGGTTGCAAGTGCTACTCTGAGATGAAGATGTTAGCACAGGAAAGGAATTCGTGGCGGGCCGCATCAAACTAGTCAGTAGACTGATGAAAAAAAAAAAAACAAAAAAAAACCACCTCATATATGACAACTTGGCTGCGTTTAAAATGATAAGTGGATGAACATCACAAAAAAAATCACCAGAATTCCCTTATTGATTCTAATCTTTTGAAACTCTGCTCATAAATCAATTCGGTAATGAGGATCATACCACTATCTGAGCATTACAAATAGTATGTGCTAAACGGTGAAAACAGATTGAAGAAGAACTCTGTTTTTTCGTGCTAATTTGTCCGTTTTCAAGGGCTATAAGCAGATAAAGACCTATTATATAGACACAGGCAGGGAATCAGCTACTTTCTGCTTTTGTTATGTATTATGAATGAGCTGTTAAGTTTTTAATTTATTACTGTTACCATAATTTCCTTCCTCTTATGTTGTTGCATAGAAATGGCACAGAAATCTTTAATGTTTTAAAGCAAATGAGGCATTGTACTTAATCGCAATATCACTGCGCAAAAATATTTCAAGACTAGGGTTGGTGCCATTCTGCAATACAACGGATGTCCCGTGAAGACAGCAAGAAACTACCATACAGACCAGGTAAGGGCGAGTCTTGCACACAGCACGTCCACACGTACCTAGGCCACGACACGTGGCAACAGCGACACTATTGTCTCAGCGATGATGTTCCAATTATTATGCTACGTGTTTGTTTCCAGAATGAGATTTTCACTCTGCAGCGGAGTGTGCGCTGATATGAAACTTCCTGGCAGATCAAAACTGTGTGCCGGACCGAGACTCGAACTCGGGACCCTTGCCTATCCCCCAGGCTGTGGCTAAGCCATGTCTCGGCATATCGTTTCTTTCAGGAGTGCTAGTTCTGCAAGGTTCGCAGGAGAGCTTCTGTAAAGTTTGGAAGGTAAGAGACGAGGTACTGGCAGAAGTAAAGCTGTGAGGACGGGTCGTGAGTCGTACTTGGGTAGCTCAGTTGGTAAAGCACTTGCCCGCGGAAGGCAAAGGTCCTGAGTTCGAGTCTCGGTCCGGCATACAGTTTTGATCTGCCAGGAAGTTTTATGTGTTTGTTGCTCGTTTCTGGCGGCATCGTTATTAAAAAAACATTGATCGAATTTCTCATTTTCTATAATAACATAATTCTTGAAACTAATGCAAATGCTCCACAAACTCCAATGGCAGACGCGACATGAAAGGCATTGCATAAGGTTTACTATTGAAATTCCGAGAGTGCAAGAAAGGTCGGGCAACGTACTACTCCCTCGCAAATACGCTTCGGAAAATGACGAGAGGCGTTGGAACTGATGTAGAAGTTTGGTTGTCCCCAAGAACCATTTGTGAATGGATAATGGTACGAGAAGCACGCTCTGACACACACCGCAGCGTGGCTTGCGGGGGTAAGGTGTAGATGCACAACGCACCTGCCGGCGCACAACGTGCGTTGTCTAGCATAGCACCGAAGTACCTGAAGACACTTTTCTCTCGTGGTATCCTTCGCCCCCGTAGCTGACAGAACACTCTTTGTTCGCTTCGGTGAGTTAATGTGTGTGCGCTGCTGAGTCGGCAGTTTGCCTGATGGGCTAGCCACCTGCGCGGCTGCATCTTGACCTAGGTCCGAGCGTCAGGCTCTGTGGCGGCGGCGGCGGCGGCGGCGGCGACGGCCAGGAATAGCCTGGCTGCAGCCGCAGCGGACACACCACACCACGCCACACCACACCGCAGCACGGCACGGCACGGCACGGCGTGTTTGCTGCCCAGGAATGCCGTCACCGCTGCCTGGCGCAATGCCGCCGCACGGCCTCACGTTTACTGGCCGGGTATTTTCTTCACCTGGCCTGCTTGCGCAGTCGAGCGTCAACCTTTCCCGCCCCTCGACCAAGCAAAATAAGAAATGAAGAGGTCGTCCGTAGAATCGGAGACGGGACGAACATGTGGAGAACACAGACAAAAAAGGAGGGACAGAATAGTAGGACGCGTATTAAGACAGAAAGGAATACGTTCCATGCCGGACGGGGTGGCCGAGCGGTTCTAGGCGCTACAGTCTGAAACCGCGCGACCGCTACGGGCGCAGGTTCGAATCCTGCCTCGGGCATGGATGTGTGTGATGTCCTTAGGTTAGTTAGGTTTAAGTAATTCTAAGTTCTAGGGGACTGATGACCTCAGAAGTTAAGTCCCATAGTGCTCAGAGCCATTTGAACCAATACGTTCCATGGCACTTGAGGAATCTGTAAATGGTAAGAACTGTAGCGGAGGACTGATATTGGAATATATCGCACAGATAACTAAGGTTGGTGCATGTGAGGAATTCTGAAACTATTCAAAAGACTGTGACCACTCCTCCCTCCCCCTCCACCCCACAAGGAACAGCACATCCTGAGGCGTCAGTGCGTTGTCAGTTTGGGAATGGAGATAAGTAGATTTAAGTCTAGGGCCTGATGACCTCAGATGTTAAGTCCCATAGTACTCAGAGCCATCTGAACCATTTTTTGGTACTACAATAGAGAGATTGCGATCGGTATCTGTTACTGCGATGTAAACATCCACAAACGGGACTTTCATGCCACCTCCGCGGTTATTTGTAGGAAGCGCAATAGTGTATACAGGCAGCTTTGATTCGCAATTTTAGCACGTTTCCAGATGCCTTAGCGAAAAGTTTCAGCGTCAACATTAACAAGTGCTCAAACACTACATCTTTCTTTTCAAGCCATTCGTAATGCCGTTAAAGAAAATACATCATCTGGACTTCAGTATTAATGTAAATGTTGTTGGTAGCGTTCTGTTGTTAGAATGCCCATTAATTTAGCTATCGTCAACCCGTAGGAGAGAACTGTAGCATTTTAAGTGACATCCTCCTATTGCGGGTGGTATGGTCTTCTATTCTCCGTCCTTAAAACTCACGTACCCAACCAGTTATATTGGTATTAACAGTTTTACACGAACGACCCGGTGCAACTCGGCATTTTGTGCATGCACAAATCATTGCCAAAAGTGAAAGAAGCGATAAATTTAAGAAACAATCCCAGAATCAACTGTCGGATGATCCCTGGGCCTTTGGATTCACAACCTGAAGTTTACTCCCACTATCACCGAGCCACATGTCGGTTAAAGAAAACTATTTTTTGTAAATTCATTTTTTTATGTAAGCGAGCTTCCTGTAATTAGCATTTCGTTCCAAATGGAACATACTCCGCAATATTCAATACATGGGGGTGTAAACGATAACTGTTTACAACACATCACAGTTGTGTAGCATAAGTCTAGACGACCAGTTTGATAAAGGACACTTGAAATCTATCAAGCCTGGAAATAGCCTCAAATTGACCAAGCTACAGCGTCCGTGCGCGGCATCTGATTTTCAACATCCTCTAGCTGTCTTACGCCACAGGCTTACTCAGCTGTTTTATTAATGTTATTAATTTAAATTTTCCTGTGTGCGCAATGCAAAAAAGACGTTTGTAAATGTTATGCAAGAGCTAATTGCGTTTACAATTCTATCTAAACTTAACCCTTACAAGAACAGTAGTTTTGTATTAAGGAGGCCCGACATTCAAAATGATTTAACTGTTAATTGTACACTGTTGAATTTCACATTATTCTGAAGTCAAATTTACACAAACCTCAATTTTACAATTTATAACTGCAAGAACTAGAGGTTTTTAATGTTCAAGGACGATTTTTTTTTTCAAAATATCTCATAACGTGCATGCCATGTTGTTTAGGTTGCTTTTGTAGACCAATTTGGTTTGCCTGCTTGATAGAACACAAGTGTCCTATATCAAATTGTTCGTCTCGATTTCACCTACACCAGTGTGGTATGTTGTAAACAGTTATTCTTAACACACTGTAAGTGCAAATGGTGTGGTCAATATTATTTGGATCTCGGCAGGACTTTATTCGGTTTAGTTCTTCATAATATACCTATCCTATCGATTCTGCACACAATCAAATGTTCAAATGTGTGTGAAATCTTATGAGACTTAACTGCTAAGGTCATCAGTCCCTAAGCTTACACACTACTTAACCTAAATTATCCTAAGGACAAACACACACGCCCATGCCCGAGGGAGGACTCGAACCTCCGCCGGGATCATGCAATCAATGAGTTCGAATCAGTCTTGCACCACACACTTTGAACAGCGTGTAGAGCAGTGCACCTAAAATACCGTCATTATCAAATCTGTATCTGTCGCAGTACGGAAAAGGGGCGAACAAGAAATCTGTTGTTCTGACAGCGGAAAAAAAAAGGCAGAGGGGATTCGAAAAAAGAAATAAGGAAAGGTAGTTCTGAGTAAGCTGATAGCATCACTAGACTACCAGCTGCGAAGGTCGGCAGAAAGTCAGTTAAGAAGAATGAGGAAGTGTTTCAAGGGGAAAAAAGTTGCAAAAATGAAAGCTACGCTACTCAGCAACGAAGTCAGAGTCATAGAGACAAGGATAACTCTGTTTTGCAGCGACCAAGGGTAACTGTCGATGCCGTCTTGGGTTACGTCACCAGCATTCGAGGAACTCCTTACTAGTGTTGGGCACGATCTATGCGCTACAGAGTAAGGGAAAGGTTCAGGGACCCTTGTATGCGACATCCTTAAGAAACGAAAGAAGGAAGATTAAGGTTAACGTCCAATTAACGAGGAAGTCATTAGAGACGAGACCGATCAAAAGCTGTGGTTGGAGAAAGATGGCAATGGAATTCGGCCGATTCCATCACAAAGGAACTAGCTCGGCATTTACTGTAAGCAATTTAGGAGAACCATCGAGAAGCTAAACCGGAATGGCCGGACGGGGACATGAATTGCCAACTTTCGAATGCGAGTCTAGTGTCTTAATACCGAATAGCCTCACTATTTAGTTGCTTAACCCCTATCCCCCCACCCCTCACAAACACGCCAACAGACCAACCACTGTCATAGTCACCGAACCATCTGGTTCGATATAACTCTTTAGGATTTGAAAGAGTTGAGTAGACTGCTCACAGGCAGCATTTAATGAAAAACGGTTTCCCTCAACAGTTATAAAGAACTTTATCTTAATGAACGACAAAAAATTTAAAACTGAATGAAGCTTTATCTTTCAGTGATCGTAGAAATACTGTTTCTACGGGAGTGCACTTGAGCCATAAGGCTTATTGTGTATCAGTCATAGCGGTTTGTGATTATGATCTCAACATGTTTGTTGAGTGATGGCTGGAATATTTTATGGATGTGATTAATGATCAGTTTGCGTCGCTGGAACTTGCGTTTACTCTATACCATGAACGTGCTTGTTTCAAAATAGGAACTTAGAGCTACATCGTTCATGTGAAACGCATTTCGCTCTCGCTATTTTCATACAGAGTATTTAGCGAAAATGGACGCATACAAAAGGAGAAGTTCCGTTGACACCGTATCACATCGACAACAGATTTAAAAAAAGCGACCCTATGGAGCATCTTCACTAATATATCAGTCAATTGAATATTATTGATTGGTAGACGCAATATGCGCGTTTGGACGGCAAGTGCTCATCTGATTTATGACAAAACTCGTAAGTCCCCAAGAAAGTGTAATAGAATCGTTCTTGTTCTTAATATATGTGAACAATTTGTCAAGATGTCGTCAGAAAATCCTGAGTGCTCACCGACGATGAAGTTGCGTAACACTGACGATGAACTGTAGGTAAATTGAAAACAAATTAGATAAAATATATCCTACTGGACAAATGGCTGCAAAATTGCGAAGTAGCTAGATCATAAAGGCAGAGAGGACAGAGATAGAGCATCAGTTTGTTGAAAGTATTTATGGACAGAGTAATATAGCAGTACGAGGCAATTCCCGTTATGCACTGCCCGTTGAACGCAGTATGTATATGTATTTAAGAAAGTAACGACAAACTTGAAAGTGCTGAGCTCAAGGGTAAGTGTTGATTTCGTGTTAGACCATAACTGGGTGGTGGTCTGTGTTAACTTCCTGTGGTGTATTACGCCCATACGCACAGCTAACATACCCTCAAAGTTACGAAAAAAGAGGACGGTTTTCATCAAGGTCAGAATCGAGTGTATTAGTGTCCACGATAACTATAATCACTTTCAGTCTAACCTCGTAAGTGTAATTATCGCCCACTACAGACAACGCCTTAATAATGTAGTCATCTTTCTTTGCCTCTCGTCATCTGTACCACTCGACTGCACATATTGCTGCCCATTACACTTTGCAGTATGGATGTTCTGAGTGTTCCTTTTAATTTTCTTCCTGGTGTTTTTCCCTCGAACATGTTCTTTAAGAAATTGTCCAGTTTAGTTTTTATTTTTGTTATTGCTTTAACCAGTGGTTTTTAAATATTTGGTCAGTGGAGGTCTAGGATGATTTTTCTCGATGTTTACATATCCATAGCTTCAAATGCTTTCTCATTCCTGTTTCCTGACTGTCTCCGCTTCACAGCTTTGCGTAATAAATACAGCTTGATGATCTTTTCCACATTTTATACTCGGAACGTTGTTTTGTATTTTGCTACGTTTTCATTCTGTCCAGACATATTTGGCCATCGCTCAATTGATAGTTCATATCCATGAACCCTCTGTTGCCTCTAATCACTGTGCTGTCCAAGTGGCAGAAATCACTTACTTGCTTCGGAGTTATACTCAATATTTTAATGTTTAGTGTCGATGTATCTACCACCATCGTGCTGGTTTTGTTTGTGTTCAGCATATGCTAGAGCAGCCATCAAAATTCTTAGCACACAGTTAATGTCCTTTTCTAGGGATGCTACGACAACAATATTGTCAGACAATCTCGTGCGATATGTTTCTTTAACACAATTGTTTTTCTTTTGCGTGATTTTTCATCCAAATCATCTAAAAGCGAGGCCTTGTCGCTGCAGCCACTCTCTCCTACCTCATGCTGTCTTCTTCATCTCTTGGTAATTATGGCAGTTGGTTACTTCTAATAGACCCCACACTGTTTTCGTTCTTGCCCTCTTCTTGGCTTTCTTTCGCAAAATTCTTCCTTCCAGTATGTTAAAAACTTAGTGCATATAACTAAATGTCCAAAAAGTTTTATTTTCCTTTTTTAGAAAGTTGCTATTAAGTTTCTCTGCCCGTGGATCTCTTCGAGAACACCTTAATTTGTTTTCGCTTCTCTTCACTTCGTTCTAGTAAGCCTCCTTGAGGGCCACAATTCCAACCCTTCTAAGCGATATCTGTCCGACTTCAACTATGTTCAGCTTTTAGCGCCATGTAGGACCACTTTCCATTTGAACGTCATGATACTTTTTATTACTATGTTAAGCTTATTTATGAGTAATGTATTCGTTCATTGAAACGACATTTAGTTATTGCAAACTTTTTGAGATTTCCTAGAGGTATTCTGTAATTATGGCTCCTAAATAATATCATTTCTCAACTTTTTCTATTTTACTTTGAATGTAGATCACAGGTTTGTATTGATTTCTGATTTGCTTAGCATCATAATTTTTCATTGTTCATCTTAAATTCACACTTTTTCATAGTTGCTGAAAATTTAGAAAGTATATTTTGCATCTTTTTCGCTACCGGGTATTGAGGTGCAGTTCAAACTCGTTCATGTGCCCCACATCAAGGCAGATCTCCGGTTCATACGGATCGTTTTAAATTGAAGTTCAGCCAATCTCTATACACAGATCCTGAAAAAGTGTCAGTTATCTAGTTGACACAGGGGCGTACTGTACTAAATTGCCTCCGTTAGTTGCGAGTGTAGAATGAGGAAGAATGAAGTAGCTGTTACAGTCCACACACAAAAAGTGATCAGCCCAGCATGCATAAATGAGAATTTTTGAAAAATATTGCTGCTGAATTTGGTGCTGAAGCATTTTCAAAAATTCCAGAACACTCAGACATAAACTACTGGCTGCAGAAAAAGACGCCGGCTATGGTGTGATCCTAGCTGACAAGGACGATAATGACGGTGGATTAGCTGACGAAATTCGGGCCTAATCGGAAGACGACCTGGATATACAGAGACAACAACGCAGCTGTGCAAAATAATGGTTTACTTGACGCCAAGGAACTTCGGCCGAACTAATGCTGGTGAAACGCTTAAGTGATTATGCTGCACCTACGAATCTGGATCGAAAGAAACTTACTGATTACTGCAATGTATACAACTCACTGTCTTCTTTTTTTCAATATCACATCATCATTTATATGGAAATAATATATAATTTGTGTATTTACTTGAAAACCAATGTAACCTGTGTCACTCTAATTTCTCCTGACTTCGCCGGCCGGTGTGGCCGAGCGGTTCTAGGCGCTACAGTATGGAACCGCGTGACCGCTACGGTCGCAAGTTCGAATCCTGCCTTGGGCATGGATGTGTGTGATGTCCTTAGGTTAGTTAGGTTTAAGTAGTTCTAAGTTCTAGGGGACTGATGACCTCAGAAGTTAAGTCCCATAGTGCTCAGAGCCATTAGAGCCATTTTTTTCCTGACTTCCCGGAATATGCGAATTTTCAATTGTCAGGATAAACTAAGGTCCCAACTAATCCGGATAAAACGACTTTCCACTCTGATATCATCTCAAATTATCATACTCATATAAATAAATTAAATAGGTATAGAGAGATGAAAGAAGTGAGCCACGTAGGAATGCTTGTGCCGTCTGGGAGGCCGTCTGAGAAGAGACGGGTCGTATCTCACGGAGGGAGAGGTAATGGTGCAGCGGAGAGTGAGAGTGAGCGTGTCCGCCTTAAATTTAGCCGGGCAGCGGCAGCGGCGGCGGCGGCGCACCGGCCGCTGTGACGTCGGCCAGCTATGCAGCGCGCCCGGCCGAGCGCTGGCCTCGATATTTCATCCACGCTTTTAGACCGCGGCCTCTCCGCCAATATGAAGTGCTCTTGTCGGCGGCGTTTGAAATATCTCGACGTTATTTTCGCTGCGCCGACGGGTAGAGATCTCTCAAGTGGCTGCCCGGGGAGAGGGCTTTGGCGGCGGGCGCGCCTGTCACCAGGGTTGGCGTTAACAAATGCACCGGTTAGCCGCCGCTTTGTCGGTGTCGCGTCCATCGCTCCGCACCCCCTGTCTGCGGTGCCCCGAGGATTCCACAGCCGCGAATCTTTCAGTCAAAAGCAGATAGGTATTTTCTGTCACGCTACAGACGCCGATCCGTGGCTTGTATACATGGACTCTCACTAGAAAGTGCATTTTTGCCTTTTGCCCTTAATATTGGTCAAACTATTCATTACCGACTATAGAAGTTGGGAAGTAAAATAATTGACCATAAAGGGCGTCAACTGCCAAAATGACAGAAAGAACTTCAGTTAGTATTTCTTTGCTGAAAGGCCATGTTCGACAGTTAAAATTACTAACCGACCGTTTCGTCTCCGACAGTGGGAACACATCTCCAGAGGTAAAGCGGCAACTGCATCAAGAGCTCGAGGGGCCTCCGAAATTAGAGACGTTAAAGGGCACCACCATTCGTACCTCTACATATACGACGTTCACTCCAAAAGAAATGCACAATATTTTTTAAATACATCTTTTATTCTACATGTTTGAAAGTTTCACAGTATGTAGATACATCCTTTAGGAACAATATTTTCATTTCTGCACATAATTTCCATCCCTCTCAACTGCCTTACGCCATCTTGGAACCAGCGCCTGTATATCCGCTCGGTAAGTTTCTGCACCAACCTGTTGGAGCCACTCTTTGGCAGCGTGCACAAGGGAGTCATCATCTTCAAACCTTGTTTCACGAACAGAGTCTTTCAGTTTCCCAAAGAGATGATAGTCACATGGAGCCAGGTCAGGACGGTAAGGCGGGTGTTTCAGTGTTATCCATCCGAGTTTTGTGATCGCTTCCATGTTTTTTGACTGATATGTGGCAGTGCATTGTCATGCAACAGCAAAACCTCCTGGTTTTGCCGATGTCGTCGAACACGACTCAGTCGAGCTTCAAATTTCTTCAGTGTCGTCACATACGTATCAGAATTTATGGTGGTTCCACTTGGCATGATGTCCCTAAGCAAGAGTCCTTCGGAATCGAAAATCACTGTATCCATAACTTTTCCAGCAGAAGGTGTGGTTTTGAATTTTTTATTTCTTGGGTGAATTTGCATGATGCCACTCCATTGATTGGCTTTTCATCTCTGGTGAAAAATGATGGAGCCATGTTTCATCACATGTCACAATTCTTCCAAGAAATTCATCTCTACCATTCTCGTACTGTTCCAAAAGTTCGCCGCATACTGTTTTTCTTGTTTCTTTGTGAGCCACTGTCAACATCCTGGGAACCCACCTGGCACAAACCTTTTTTAACGCTAACACTTTCAGTATTCTGCAAACACTTCCTTCCCCTATCCCAACGTAGCGTGACAATTCGTTCACTGTGATCCATCTGTCAGCAGTCACCAATTCGTTAACTCTCTGCACATTGTCTGGAGTGTGTGCAGTACGAGGCCTGCCGCTGCGAGGACAATGCTCAATATTGCCGTGCCCGATTTCATCACGTAACCTGCTTGCCCACCGACTAACTGTACTGCGATCGACAGCTGCATCTCCATACACCTTTTTCAACCTCTTTTAGATGTTTCCCACCGTCTCGTTCTCACAGCACAGGAATTCTATGACAGCACATTGCTTCTGACGAACGTCAAGTGTAGCAGCCATCTTGAAGACATGCTGTGACGGCGCCACTCACGGGAACACGTTGAACTATGTTTGAAAACAAGCGGGAAGGATATATCTTCACACTGTAAGACTTTCACACATGCAGGATGAAAACTGTATTTTTACAAAAATAGTGTGGATTTCTTTTGGAGTGACCCTCGTACATATATATTCTGCAAACCACTGAAGTGCATGGCAGAGGACACGTCCGACTGTACCAGTTTAAGGGCTTCTTCCCCAGTCAAGTACGTAGCACGGGAAGAATGACTGTTTATATGCCTCCGTGCGCACTGAAATTTATCTGCTCTTGTCCTGACGAACCCTACGGGAGCGATATGTAGAGGGTTATGGTACACTGCCCCATTACATTAATTTGACTACCTCTCAGAAGCTTGAATAACTACCTTCTGCAGCGCGGACCGCGGAGAGACGGGCAAGAACACTGTCAGTGATGTTCTAGAAGGTAGCGACAGGGATGTGTAACCATGCCGACAACAGTGCCGGCCAGCAGCGCTAGATATCTCGGCTGATGATCCATGGGGCGAACAGTTCGTTCAAGATTGTCTCACAGATTCTCAGCTGGGTTTAAATGAGGGGAGTTGGCTGGCCAGGGGAGTGCGGTAACCTCCTCCTCGTGCTCTTCGGACCAACCACGTACACTGCGAGCTGTGTGACACGTTGCATTACCCTGCTGATGGGCCTGCCGGTGTGGCCGAGCGGTTCTAGGCGCTTCAGTCTGGACCCGCGTGACCGCTACGGTCGCAGTTTCGAATCATGCCTCGGGCATGGATGTGTGTGATGTCCTTAGGTTAGTTAGGTTTAAGTGGTTCTAAGTTCTAGGGGACTGATGACCTCACATGTTAAGTCCCATAGTGCTCAGAGCCATTTGAACCTGCTGGTGGATGCTAACGTGGCGAAGAAAATAAACTACATGTGGAGGTGGAAATGGCCGCCAAGGATGTATGCATACTTGTGTTGGTCCATCGTGCCTTCCAGAATGACGAGGTCACTCTGGGAATACCACGAAAACTCTCCGCAGACCATGATACTCCCCCCTCCGCCCTTGACCCCTTTGCTTACACACATTTTAAGCCGTCCACACCAAGTGTCATCCGTCCGATGGAGCACAAAACGTGACTAACCTGAAAAGGCTGATGGCTCTCGATCTTCCACCATAACCGAGTCCATAAACAAGAGGTACCAAATATGTGGTAGCCAAGGAGGTGGAAACGTGGGTTCTACTATACCAAGACTGCTTGGTAGCTACAACAGGAAAACGCAATTAATTAGGAGGAGTACAAAATAAGAAAGTATTTATTACTTTGTTGTAGTCCATGATCTGTTGGTTCACAGTTATAGAAGACGCGACTAGACTAAGCGTCTGTAGAATGACATAATTTATAAATCACAAATCTTGCAGTGACGAATTAATGTCTCGTAATGTTGAATGTTGAATCCGGTGGGTTTGAAGGCTAACTTGGCTGTCGACATGACAGAACGTAGAATTTTCTATAACTGCCAACTTAGTACTGTTGACTTTACGGAACTTTACAACTGGGCTACAAAGGCTTGACGGCAGCAATGACTGAGCTGGAGACGATGACTGGCTAAAATCGGCGCTGTCTGCCCACTGAGCACGGCTACGAACTGTAGACTGGCACAACTGCACTACACTCCTGCTACACATGACGTGGCCTCGCGGCGAGCATAAGTACTGCGACTGGCTGTGTATTCTTTGGCTAGCACAGCCGCTCTTCTGTTCCGTTTATCGAGAGAATCGCATCCGGCGGATCGATCTCTCAGGCGGCGGTTTGGTCGTATGACTGACGACATCACAAAGCCCACTTGCCGCCACTTAGTGAACGTGCAGTTTTGATATTGCAAATTCCAGCCTTCGTCGCCGGCGAACAGCAGCCAGCCAGGGTGCGTGAAACGGTGCCTGTTGCAGAGGCCAGACCCGAGCGCAGTTACATTCGCCGTATGATCGTTCAACAGACACTGCAGATAGCCCCTTGCTTCATCTGGGCGGTCAGTTGCTCAACAGTTTGCCCGTACTCATTTCCGCAGCTGTCGCCCGGCCCTGTCATCTATGGTGCACCAGAGTAGCCTCCGCACTGGCTTTGTGTAGCACCACTTTGCCGTGCACGGTGTACTTTAACCACGGCGGGACGTGGACAGTTTACTAACTTAACTGTATCGGCAATTCTTCCACCCTTGGTCCGAAAGCCAATGATTGTGCTCTTTCTGAAGTCAGATAAATCGCGTCGCCTCCGCATTACGACAACGACTGCACTGTTTTGCGCGTCCCCCAACACGCATTATATACACTCCACTGCTAGTGCAATCACCTGCCGTCTGTGAGTGGTTATTGCACGTTGACGTTGAACATACGTGGTGGTCACATTAATATTACCGGACCGTGTATATTCTATGATTCATCATTTAAAGCTGCTTCTTGGAATATGTAAACGCACAACTAAAAATAACAACAAACAATGTGACACAGCTTCCTCACACAACATCCAACAAACCCATGTACATAACGTTACCATATTTAGGTGTGATATCAGACAAAATAGCCAAGCTGTTTAAAAAAACAGACATCAGGATCACCTTTGCCACCAACAACAGCTTAAAAAAGAAATTTATACATGACATCTCACACCGTACAGAGAAACTGAACCAAAGCAGGAATTTGCAACAAATATTACATTGGCCAAACTGGAAGAAATTTTAAAACCCGCTTTAAAGAACACATTGACTATTTCAGACTTGGCAAACCGAATAAATCAGCTATAGCGAAACATATAAATGGAACAGGAAACAGTATTACAATAGGCAACGATCTCAAAGTACTAAATAATTTAGAAAAGAACTGGAAAATGGACATCTTGGAAGAAATGGAAATATTCATCCATTCACTATAGCACTCCTAGCAGAAAAGATACATAACATGACAGTCATTTGACACTAGCCCCAACAATAGCTTACAAATATGTAAAATAAATAGTTTATATCATGATATGTTCAATAATATTGTAATGCATTTCATCAACCTACTTCTGTAATACGATAACAAGACGTGCAGAAAACATGTAAACATCTGACACCACACAGATGGACAAATCGATAGTCAAATCGAAATCAGCTGTATTTCGATCGCCATCTCGTCCACTACACTACAGAACTGTTTGTGATCGTGTTTCCAAGTTACTGCTATGTTACTGACAATTTGTGAACAGTGACCAAGAGAGCCACGAAATGGAAACACCTCAGTGCATCACAACGAGACTGCCACGCCAGAAGAACAAAGATGAACACAGCGTTTGCAAAAAGACTATGTAACATCAGTCTGACCTTATTGTAAAATTGTTATTGTAATGCCATTTAGCCTGTAGATGAGATATTCCCTCGAAACATGTCGCTAAAAAAATGAGTAATACAATAGTTGACAAAGTTTGTGACTGGTAGCGGTAATTAAAAAAAAAACCTTTACATATTTCTTGAGACAGTCACGGTCGAAAAATAGTCAAAATGGCTTCAAACTGGTTCTTGAAACTTTGGAAGTAGGCGTTCTCGTCATAATCTACCTCTGTCTTCAATAGTCTGACAGTTCAGTTTCTTCTACGTCTCTGTCACACTCTTCCACGGATCAAGAAAACTTGAGACCATTCGCGCTGCCCTTCCCTCTAATACGTTAAATAATCCCTATTAGTCCTGTTTGGTAGTGGACCCACACACCTGAGCATTACTCTAGGATAGATGGCACGAATGATTTGTAAGTCATCTCTTTTGTAAATTGATTGAATTAGCTTAGTATTCTATCAATCAACCAAGTGTGCCGTCTGGTTTACCTACGACTGAGCTCATATGATCTTTCCATTTCATATCAAAAACGGTTCAAATGGCTCTAATCACTATAGGACTTAACATATGAGGTCATCAGTCCCCTAGACTTAGAACTACTTAGACCTAACTAACCTAAGGACATCACATACACCAATGCCCGAGGATCGTTCAACCTCATAATTGCCTAACACTTTCCCTGTTTGGTATATTATGTATGTAGATTCAGGATATATCATCCTTAATAGTTAAGACTGATACGGGAGAAAATATACGTCAACAGAAGCAAAAAAGTTCCAGTGAGCTTGGGTCTGCAAACGAGCCATTTGCGAGACATTAGCGAATGTTTGGGTACGAGCCGACACTAATTTCAATATCAAGTATTGTCGTAGTTAGTACAAATGCTTTGGAAATCTAAACTTGTCGATTAAGTCCCAGTTTAATTAGGTTCACATTTTCGCTATGGCCTAGTGTAGGCGAATATAGTACATGCCTGACGGGACATCGCATATATTTCAGCTAATGTAAGACGACACCTAACGCGCCAAAATCATGCTAGACGGACCGGTCGAACAATGCCTGTACGCTTGGCCTTCGCGATCGGACTTCCACCCTCTGGATTTATCTGAAGAGTACAGCATTCCCGTTGACAGGGTTGAAAGGTTGAACAATCAGTCAGCGAATTGTTCGGCTTTGCCAAGGTTACTACATTATCCGGGGATATTTGAAAGAACTTGTAAGTCACTGTGGAGACGAGTGCAGTATTGCACCGATATAATAGTTCAACACGCAGAACAGGTGAGACGTTACATTAAACTATAACATGTTATGTGGAAATGTAGTATTGTATTCCTTGTTAATGAAAGTCATGAAAGAATTTTGAGCCAAATTAGATGGACATTTTGTCAGACATTTTATTTCTAAACTATATTTGTACTAAGTGGGTCAGTATTTCATACTGATGTGTATAGCGGCTTCTAACCAGACATGCGCACCTTGGCGGGAACGGCTCGTTTGTGGACGTAGGTTTGTTGGTACGTTTTTGTTTCTATTATCGTATACTTCCACACCTACCATTGTACGCTGTTAATAATTGTACAAAGAGTTCAAAAAAGTGTCGAATACTTTGGGAGGTGGTAGTACTCAACGAAACAAGAAAAATATGTCCCATAAACATGGGTCGGAAGCGCATACTTGCCGAGACAAGTACGTGTTTATAGGAAGAGTTGCGGACATTAGCCCAGTCGTTGCATTGGCGCTCTGTCAAAAATGTCGGCATGGTATTATGATGTCTTAATCACAGTACTGTACCCACCATTAGGTGGTCTGCAGTCAGTTGTATTTAATTCGAGTTGTGTTGTAGGCTACGTAAGTTTCCCTAGTGTTTGTGTGCCATATTGTACATTACTATTAACCCTGGGTACCCATCATGGTGTTTTACCTTCCCCCAAACGCGGATATCTTACGTGTTTTCTGTTATTGCGCTGTTTGTATGTACGAGTGGCGTAGTATATTTCTCTCTTCCACCACTTGTTAGCAATGGAATCATGCTACTTGATAAGTGAAACAGCGGATATTATATTCTGCTGTGGTTTAGCAAATGGACGTAGCCTGCTGAAAAATATCCACAGCACAGATGCCCTCTGATAAGATGTTCGGCAGACTTCTCCAGCGTCCGAGGGAAACAGGTACCGTTGCACCTCGGAAAACTGACAGTGGAAGAACCCACACAGTCCGCACGCACGACATGGAGGAGCATGTGGTGCTTTCGGTGGAAGAAACCTACGGGACCAATGTGCGACGATTAGCGGCAGCAGAAGGCGTGACTCACTCTCTTATCTGGGAGATACTTCATGAACGATTCCTGTAGCCACATCATCTACAGCGCTTTCAGGCCCTAGGGCCACAGGGTCATCATGGCAGACGGCAGCTCTGTTAATGGCTGTTGCAGAAGTGTGCCGCAGATCCACTGTTCACATTCAAGGTATTATTTACTGATTGTGTCGTGAATTTCCATAACCAACATGTATGGACACATGTAAATACCCAATCAATTCAGGAAAGAGGGCATCAACACCGATTCTCAATCAATGCATGGGCAGGCGTACTTGGTCATAGATTAATAGGGCCACAGTGCTGCCACAAACTTTAACTGGAGCGTATTATCTGAACTTTCTCATTAATGTCTTGTCTACTTTGCTGGAGGCTGCGCCATTCCAATAACGAATACAAATGTGGTTCATGCATGATGGCGCACCAGCACACTTTCGTCAAATGAGCGTGAACATCTGACGCAGACATTTCAGGACCACTGGATTGGTCTGAGAGAGGGAGAGGGTGTGCACACCTTGGCCTGCTCGTTCCCCAGACCTCAACCCCCTAGACTTTTGGTTATGGGACCCTACAGGGTCGCGTCTTCAATGCGTGCCAGCAAGAAACAATAACAACTGGGTATACTTCAAAGGGTGAATCATTCCTTACGCTGGAGAGCGGAGGGGTGCACTGTCATGAACGGACGCCACGTTGAACACCTTTTGTAAACATATGTTTATCGCAGAAAGTATGCACTTCCTGATCCATACTTATTAGACTAATCTCAGAAAATATACATTTCCGGAACTCATGTTTATTGGACTTATTTTTCTTCAAGGTGCCTCTCCAAAGAGCCATTAAGCACATTTTCTCTAGTGTTCCGGCAGATATTTTTGCAATTTCGTTTTACCGATGTGCAGAAGGAGCCGGCCCAAACAAAAACCACTCATCATTTATTTCATGCGATCCTCACTGTAAACAGAAACACCGGTTTTTCCCGTTACGAGTAAAGTGATTTTTAAATCTTAAAATTATGTGCCTGTTCGATAAGGCAGTCCCAAGTTAATCTAATGCGATATTCGTTTTATCGATATGTATTAAAAGGAACAGTAAAATAAGGAACAGTAACCACTATTCAAGCAGCGACTGCCTAGCGCTGACACATGGTGGTAGCACACAGCGCGGCACATGGCGCCAGTTGCTGCTGGAGTACTTGTTATTCTTCGTGTTTTATTGTTCCTTTTAACAGATATCGATAAGTTGAAAGTCGCAATGAGCTAATCTGGTACCGTCCAATGGAATGACACGTAAAATTTAGCTTTCAAAATGAGTTTTCTTTGCAGTGTGAAACAAATCGACTCTCTCCTGTGACACTTGGCATCGCATGAAACATGCTATGAGCAGTATTTCTTTGGGCCGACTCCGTCTTTACGTCGCAAAAACAAAATCGCCTGACGACTCTTCGAGGGACTCCCGCGATACGCAGAGGTGAGAAAAGCCATTGAAGAGCGATATGCCCTTACACAGATCGAGGAGGCATTGCGTACACAGGATATAAAAGGGCAGTACATCGGCGGAGCTGTCATTTGTACTCAGGTAGTCACTGTGAAAAGGTTTCCGACGTGATAATGGCGGCGCGACGGGAATTAGCAGACTTTGAACGTGGAATGATACACTGCTAGCCACCGTAAATGCAACACCAAGAAAGACAACAGGTGGCACAACAAAATTTATTGTGCAGATAACATGTTGACCAAGTATCAAATGATTACGTTTACAGACGTCTGTGACATGTGGTTCCTGCCAGAATCAGTAACCAGAGTAGCCGCCATTGTTGGAGATCACCGCTGCCACACGTCTCGGCATTGAGTCAAAGAGACGTTGGATGTGTTCCTGGGGTACAGCAGCCCAAGCAGCTTCCACACGTTGCCAAAGATCATCTGGTGTGGCAGCTGGGGATGTAATCTTGGTCACTCGTTGAGCAACCATGGACCACATGTTTTCTATCGGCGAAAGATCCGGAGAGCGAGCCGGCCAGGGAAGCAATTCAATCTGGTTATTGACGAAGAACCTTTGGACAATGAGTGCCACGTGTGATCGCGCATTATCCTGTTGAAATATGGCTGTGGCCGAGCCCTGAATGTAAGGAAGGACAACTGGCTCCAGCACCTCGGATATGTAGCGCCGGCTATTTAAAGTACCGGCAATGCGTACTAGAGGCGTGCGAGAGTAATATCCAATACCGCCC